>NC_092690.1:25123156-25268156 GCF_964275005.1 Diadema setosum
ACATTCCTATTAAAGTGAGATAATGAAAAGCCTCTTATGAAATATGAAAGAGCATGTAATTTTAAGAAGGATTCAACGTTTATTTGATGAAAATTGGTTTTCAAATGGCTGAGATATCCAAAAAAGTGCTAATAATAAAAGGCGACATGCCCCAACTTTATTAGTATCTCTTTGTTTCACCTTGTTTTGGGATATCTCAGCCATTTCAAAACCGATTTTCATCAAATAAACTTTTGACACCCCTTAGAACTGCATGCTCTTTGACATCTCATAGAGTGGTTTCTGAATATCTCACAAAACGTTAAAAGCTAAATCTTCACCTCGACCAGAACTGTACACACACTTTAAACATCGCCATCGTATGCACAGGACTATTAACACTGCGACAAACAACAATAACATTGAAAAAAAAATCACACTGTAACTTGCTCTGAGAGTTCGACATCAGCAACGAGTTCGACATCAAGATGGGTTTCTTTCGGGGCAAACTGACAGCGGTGCTGCTGATCTTCGAGATCCTGTTCGTCATCCTGTTCGCCGTCTTCGTCCGCTACGATCCCCACGTCGCCGCCCCGGGCGCCAAGGACGACGAAGACTTCTACCCCGTGGACAAATACTACGGGCGTGAGTACATGATAATTATGATTTCTATTCATCATTGGTTCGTTAGAGAAACCCTGTAAACTGCACAAACTATACAAGCAATTTTAATTTATATCATTAACAAGAGTGCAGAATAAAACAAGCACTAAAGGGATCGCATAGTTTTGGCTGAGACTTAATTTCAGGTTTCTAACATTTCTTTTTTTTTTGTGAGATAATGAGAAACCTCTTTTGAAATATGAAAGAGCGTGTAACTCCATGAGGAATTCAACGTTTATTTGGTTAAACTTGGTTTTGAAATGGCTGAGATATCCAAAACAGAGCGATTGTAGTAAAATGTGGGACCCACTTTTATTACGATCGCTTTGTTTTACTTTGTTTTTTTTTTTTGGATGTTTCAGTCATTCCAAACCTGATTTTCATCAAATAAACTTTGAATTCCTCTTAAAATGGCATGTTCTGTACTATTTCATAAGTGTTTTCTTGGTATCTCGCAAAAAGTTAAAAGCTCAATTCTCATCTCCACCAATACTGTACCATCCCTTAAAAAAAAACCAAACAAACACCCAGATCTTCTTTATGTTCCATATCAAAATAGGCATGTAAGGGAGAAAGGCGTCAAAAAAGGTGGAGGCATTGGTCCTTGATTAAAAAAAGGGGGGATGGATAGGTAGGGGGGGGGGGGAACAGGTGATGGGTTAAAGAGGGACTGGACACTAAGTAATAAGTGAAATAGAAAGCAACCGATAGGAGAGTAAAATATTGAGGAGAAGATTTTGCAAATCATGCAACATACATTGTAATAATTCATATATTATCATATTTATATTTCATATGTATATCGTAATTTTTATATCAATTCCGTCCAAATCATTCCATTTCGTCACTGATGAGAACATAACAATGATCAGAATCCTACCGCCACCAGCACTCGGTGGCTTCTATAGACATGGACCTAATGATGGCCCGGCAAAGTTCACTATCGTCATGGATCAGTTACGCTCAATCAAAGTCCAACTCGTAATGACACTTTTTGATTGCATGTAATCAGGCACACTACAAAAACTGGGACAATTTCATTTACATATTCTCCTATGTAGTCGTGCAATATATCATTGAATCTCGACTCGCGTGAGGTACCACCCCGTCTTCTAAAAATAAACTGTTTATTGTTGATGATAACGAGCCTGACTATTAAACTCCATGGATTTTAGCTGAACTGTGCGAGCTGCTGAGCATGAAAAAGAAAACTTAAACAGCGATTGTACAATTTAATACGGTGTGATTGATAAGACGAGGTAGTTCAGACAGAATTAAATGTATCACCAGGCCTCCTCCTCCTCCTCCTACTACTACTACTACTACTACTACTACTACTACTACACCTACTACATGTACTACTACTACTACTACTACTACTACTACTACTACTACTACTACTACTACTACTACTACTACCACCAGCAGCTGACTACTTATACTAATACTGATAACATGTAATATATAGTATTATATTCCACATACTAAGACTCTTGCTAAAGGATTGGTCAAGAGCTGATCACGTGATAAAGCTTAGTTTTGCCCATCACATCACCTGAGAAGAAAAGTTCGTTACACTCTATATGATGGTAGTCATTTTCTTTCGCTGATCTCTTAGCCCACACAGTCCTAACGCGTGATATAATTTACAATTTTGAGTACGCACAAAATAAAAAAGTTGCACTGTGGTCTATCATTTGACCTGGGTCAAGTGATAGACCACAGTGCAACGCACTTACTATTTCGGTGCCACGCGCGGGGCGCGGAGCAAATTCATTGTTTTGTCATCTACGCGCATACGTCTAAAGTAAACTACCTAGCTTAAGCCCTGATGATGCCTAAAGACAGCTAAAACGGTTTCAGATGTGGAATAAAATGGGAATATCTAGGACCCCAGATGTGGAATATAAAGCAAATAATCAACTTTTGGTTTCACGCAATGAGACAAACTATCACTTCCTCGGCGATCTGAATATGAACGCTATCTTTCCTCAGCTGCGCTTCGGAAAGATAGCTACATCCAGATCGCCTCTGAAGTGATAGTTTGTCCCATCACCTTCACCAACGTTTATTATTAAATATATTTTGCTTAATGATCATGACTATAATGATAATTATGATGACGACGTTGATGATGATGATAATGAACAATATATTGACGAAAACGAGGGGGCTGTAATCAGAGACCATATGAACGGGATGGTTCAGGGTGTTGATTATATTAAGGTGAAACTCATTGAACTGGTCAATGAAGACCATTTGAAAGAGTGAAAGTAAACAGGGAGCTTTCATGGGGAATGAAAGGTTGAGGTCTATTTTTTGAGAATGTGCAAGATAGTTTTGTGTGTGTGTTTTGTTTTTTTGTTTTTTTGTTTTTTTGTTTTGTTTTGTTTTGTTTTGTTTTTTTTTTTTTGGGGGGGGGGGGAGGGGTCTATCAGAGCCTTTAAACGCTCCCCCACCCTCCCAAGTCCTTGAGCCTCAACAGTGCAAAAAGACCGGAAAATAATTGTTCGGTTGACATGCACGCACGACTTCAAACGATTTGCATGACAATGATGTCATTCCTTTTAAGGCCATTGTTGTGGTGACTGAATGTCTGAAACAGGGGATCATTGTTTTAATACTTGACGTGTCTCGTGTTTTATTTCATGTTCGTTGTCAACAAACATCAAGTGCGTAGTAATGATGTGACGCAATGATGTGGAAGAAGTATCTTGTTTTTGCTTGTTGAAAGGAAAACTACACCGTGACACACATAATCCAAAAGTATGTTTCAAACATGATGTATATATACAATACCGAAATCAATATTATAAAAAATTAATGCTTCAAAGTAATCAAGGTATCGATTTCCTCTGACCCAATAGAATTAGGGAAGAAAGCACACGGAGAACGGAGAGAACTGAAAGAAATGGAAAGAAAGACCAAAAGAAGAAGAAGAAGAAGAAGAAGAAGAAGAAGAAGAAGAATATCAATGAAAATTATGTATTCTTTTTGTCTTAAATGTCCGATTTCATTGGAGTCGGATCAAATAGTGCACAGTCAACATTTTTATATTGTTTGTTCTTGTCCTGAATGCCTACATGACAAAGACGAGTATGTGTCTCACTCAAGGATTACCGTAAACTCATTACCTCCTCTTTGCTTCTTTTTTATTGGAAGTTGAACTCGAGTGTAAATATAGTTGTCGGTTTAAACTGATAAGGAAATAAGAGTCGCTATATGATAGTTGACAAGAGGCATGGACTCTATACAGTGTATAAAAGAAAGGCAGGTCAAAATCGAGTCATGCACGCGTGTTAAAACACACACACACACACACACACACACACACACACACACAGACACCCCAATATCTCTCTCACAGTTATCTGGCAGCCATCAACAATCTTCCCAGCTGGTATTTATAGTTGATTATTGATACTGGAGTAATAGCTTTAGTGAAGAACATGCGACCAGTGCATGGCATTGTATAAAAGTCCCTGTATTACTGCACGTATACAAGGGATTAATACACGTATCTTCGGTATAGTCAATATTGCACAGCAAAATGTAAGTTACCTGGATTCCAAGCAAAACTTTAAACATAGATTTCCTTGCCTTCTTTTCCCATACGGCATCTTTGGTGCCAAGAGACATGTCCATGCTGATTTGAAATTGTGTTTCTTAGAGAATTATGTGTGCGTTTGCAGTCGTAAGGAGTATTCTGTTCTGTGCAGGACTGAACAGTGCAAGGACCGTCTGATAACCACACATATTGTTCTCGTACCAAATTAAGTGGCTACCCATATAAATTATATTTGCCTGTTTTGTTTTGACCTCTCTCTCTCGCTTCTGTCTGTCTCTATCTATATAACACTCTATAACCCTATTTAACACAATTACACAACACATCACCACTTTTCTCTCAGACCACCCTTTCTGTTTTATGACCTGAAGAGAGACTGGTACAAAACAATTTGGCGCCAATAAATTTGCATTGAAAATAAATATTTTTGTGAGGCATCATTGACCCTTACAAACTGACAAAGTAGTACTCACATTCTTTCGCTCTTTACTCTCCGAGATCGCATCGGAGGTCGGGCCACCTGTCACCCGTTGCCATGGCACGTTGGCGCGCAATATTGTAGAGGCTGGGACTGTGATTGGCTGTAAGTTATGGTCATGGATGCGACGCGACACCCTACACGCACGCATGACCGCGCGTCTCGCGTGCATGTGGAAGGCTGTACATAGGAGTTCATCGCATCTTCTCAATGGACGCACGTCGTGTAGAAACGCATGCTGTTCTGTCATAGTAAATCAGTCACCCGTATGTTCTTGGCGTCCCCCCCCCCCCCGACATTCGGTGAGGGAGTATAGGTGGGAGGGTGGGGGTGGGGTGGTGGTGGGGTGGAGCCATTACGTGACGTTTGGACGAAAGGAAGGTGCACATTATTTTCTTCTTTTAGTTCACCAGGTTTCTTTTTTTAAATTGCTTTCTTGAGTGATTTGCTTTAGATAAAATTGAATTCATCTCTATAACGCAATCGACCGGGGAGCAAATGGACACCAGTAAGTAAGTATTTTTGTAACATTTCAATTTTTTCGCAACAACAAGATTTTCTTGAAGAAAAAATGACAGCCTACTAAAGGACACACAGGAGAAATGACAAGGCATCATAGTCACTTTTAACATATTCATCTTGGATGTTGTAATCTAAAAACAATTTGAGATATAGTGATCAATCTGCTTTTTCTCTATTCTAAGGAAACTCACATGGTATTATCTTTATTTGGGAACATCTCGAGAGCCTGTTTGAAACAAAATAACGAAGCTATGCCTTGAATCCCCGTTTGGCTTAGTTGTTATTGTTTTATTTTTGTTTTGTGGTTTGTTTGTTTTTTTAAATTGTCGAAAAGCACACACAGAGAAAAAAAAAATCATCAAACTCTGTCAGCCACTCATATCGAATGTCTGGAAGTGTAAATGGTAAAACAATTCGTTGCAAACATCCTTACTCTATAGACGTTTGACATGCCGAAAGGCTCTATATCATAAAGTTGAACTTTGGCTCGCGACATTTATAGCATGTTTGAAGTGGGGAAAGCACGCTCCCTTGTCTAGAAGTGGGCAGTTGTAACCTTAACAATCTTCTGTCGTGTGCGACTATACGTTAATGATATGTTATCGCAACATTTTCACCCGTGAATTTAATTTAATTTGATTTAATTGCATTTATTGGTTTCTGCAACCATTTTATAAGCATTGCTTTGCAAATAAAATACATACAGGCCTGTGCACAAAATAAAATAAAAGTACAGGGTACATGTTTACTTCGTTTTACTTACTTTGTAATATTCACTTCGTAATACAAAACTATTCTAATTTAATACAGGCCATTCATGGTTAATGAGCAATTAAAAAAAAACTATTTTTGGAAGGTTTTATGGGTTTGCATGGGTTGACACGAAGAGCAAAGCTTGAAATCGTGAAAACCTTGGATGACAAAGAGGCCTACGATAGAATACAAATGGCCCCCAATTACCTCAGTGGTGTTTTCTTCCACACTTTAACCCTATTCCCACCGGGGGGGGGGGGGGGGGCATTTTGGCCCCCTCAACGTTTCGCGTGATTACTCCGCAACGCGTGATGCTCTCGCCACGACAGTTTATGACTTTTTTCTTTCAAGTATCGCGCAACTTTTGAGACCAAATTTGTCGCTCCCGGGCACCACGTTTTGAAGCCACGCTCCTTTGAATAAAATTTGTCTACCCAAAAATTGCTCAAAAACATGATTTTGTGTACAAATCCAATGTAATTTAAATTGTGTTTTGCAATTAATTCATATAAAAATAAATATTTTTACTTTCAATGGCTGATAATGATTTATTCTAGCCTGATTATGCTTTACAAAGTTTCTGCAACAAATTTTGACGAAAAATAACAAAATCAAAAAGTAAAAAAAAGGCAAATACATAAAAAATTCAATAAACAATAAAATACATAAGAAATAATTATGAAGCCGAATTTTTGCTTCAATATTATTGTTGAGGATATTGAAAAGAATATGTTAAGCAGAAATTAGAAGTCTTGGAACTTTATTTTTTGATTTATAGGGATAAAATCATTTTTGCATAAATTAGCATAGATTAATTAATATAAAATACATAAATTAGAATTTGAAAAATCTAACTACATGTATACAGTCTTGTAGATTACATTGGCCTCTTCCGTAGTGCAAATTTTCGCGAGGATCCACGACCGAGATCTGAAGGGGGGGGGGGGGGGGGGGGGGGCAAAAAAGCCCCCCCCCCCCGTGGCTTCAAGTCCCCCCCAAAACCTGGTGGAATTATAGGGTTAATTGTGAAATCAGAGATACCCTGCAACCAGGGAGTTTTCCCACCTCCCTGCTGCAACTACTTGTGTATATCTGACACGGTATACAGGGGTGTATACTGAGTACGTGTCTGTGTAAGAAAACCTCCCTGGTATTTATAAGGTGCATTAAATGTTTTTTTTTTTTTTTCTTCTTCTTCTTCTTTTTTCTTTCTTTTCTAACGCCGTAAGGAGAGATGGCGTGAAATGTCGGTGTGATTACAAGGCACGTTCACAGGGGAGATAAGTACAATGACCTGTCATATCAGGTCCTCTACAAGCTTTGCGATCTACTACACCGATTCCTGTTATAGTCTTCCTCCCAGGCTTTTTGATTTATCGTGATTAACACATCAGCTTTGGTGCCGATAGTGCGCAGTTACGAAAGCTGTGCAATACAAAGTCATGTTGACTTGTATTGATTCATGCATAGTACCCTGTGATCATCACTTAATTTCTTGTGGCCAAAAGAATATCCAAACATGTACCATGATTAAATTTCAAAATTGTTTTTCTACTATTTTTCTTTAGATTACTTGCCCAAATGGACACGACCTAAAAAAGAAAAAAAATAAATTCAAACCAAGATTCTGTCAATGACATTATCTGTCATTCATTGCCAATGTAGGTCTAGTAATAATCATGAACAACAAGAGACATTGGCATGCATGACACCTTCCCCTTTAGTCTAAAGCATAACTTGCATGTTCCCCTGCAAATTTCCCTGCATTGTCTTGTTTTAGTCATACCTACATTATGTTTTAGATAATAACGACTGCCATTATTTTATGTTGTATTCATTATTTGAATAATGTCCGTATGTTTATTTTAGTGTTGGATAAACCTACATGCACTGGTTATTTTTATGTCCACATGTTCATTCAACTGCTTTTCATTCAGATGAATCGGAATTGGATTGAAGTATGTTATAGAATAGATTAAATTTGTCTTCAGTGCATTTTTTTCTTTCCCTTTTCATAATGGTAATACATTGTAGTTGGTAATCAATATTATTTATATAATTCTTTATGAATAAAGACATTCTTATCTTCTTCTTTTTTTAAAAATATTTTTCGACATTCGTACATTTCCCTACTTCATAAACTGTCATTCCTTCCAATTGTACTCACGTCAGCATCTGGAAATCTACACCCTACAAACAATGCTTCTAAATGTAACGTTAGATTCCTCATACTTCACACGTTCCGTTGTCTTAAAGGGAGGGTACAGTATCAGGTGGAGATGAGAATTGAGCTTTTAACTTTTTGTGAGTTACCAAGGAAAACACTTATGATATAGTACAGAGCATACCATTTTAAGAGGAATTCAAAGTTAATTTGATTGAAATCGGGTTTGGAATGACTGAAACATCCAAAAACAAAGTAAAACAAAGCTATCGTAATAAAGTGTGGGTCCCACACTTTATGAGAATCGCTCTTTTTTGGATATCTCAGCCATTTTAAAACCAATTTTCATCAAACAAACGTTGAATTCCTCATGGAATTACATGCTCTTTCTTATTTCATAAGAGGTTTCTCATTATCTCACCAAAAAATGTTAGAAACCTAAAATTGGTTCTCAACCAAAACAATACAATCCCTTTAATTGTTGCATTTGACAATTCATCCAATCAATTTTTTTTTGTTATATTATATATGGTTTATTTGTTGAAACGTGGAATATGGAACGATAAAAAAAAACAAGCAAACACTCAAAATGTAGTTGTTATTAATTATTCATAAATTATCATTATTACGCATATTTGGCCATATAGGTCTACACCATTATTACGTCCTTTTTGTGTGATGGGCGATAACAATTATGGTACATGAATTATGAATGCATGAAGCTCCATAGATAGTCGTGACCAGCCATGTGCATCAGTAGGCCTACCCAAGTATGCAATCATTGTTAATTTGATTTATATATACACGGTTATTATTATGAAACGTCAAAGTTTTCAAATTATGAGGGAGTCTTACGTGATGATCGGGTGAGCAAACTGCCCGTGTTTGGTTGAACTGCAAACAGTTGTTGATAATATCTCACCTGCATTCCGTGTTGGCCGTCATATAAGCATAAAAGATCTATTGGGCTATAGGTTAGGGTCAGTTGCACAATAAGAGAAGTTTCGATGTTGTTTGGGTTGTCTGACAATTTACTTTCTTTTGTTCGGGAAGGGATGGCGGGTGCACAATATTGACCTGACGATTACACAGGCAATCATAACAATTTGGGACATTTTGTAGGCCCGAAAACATTCCGGAGAAGCCGTACAAGATCGAGAATATCGTTAATTGGTGATAACACCGAAATATGAGACGTCTTTTGATATTTAGACTGATTATGCGCACATGTAATTGAACGAAACGTGCGCTCACTACGTCTGTCTTTTGTTGTTGTTTTTTGCTATCCTCCTTGTTTTGTTTTGTTTTGTTTTGTTTTGTTTTGTTAGGTTTTGCTTTGTGTGTGTGTGTGTGTGTGTGTGTGTGTGCGTGTGTTTTAAGGGGGATCTGGGTCTGGGATAAGTTCAGATTTGTTCTGATGATGTGAATTGGATGTACAGAATCCAATCAGTATCACGTGACTCAGCGAATCGTACCCACAGAACTCTTACACATCTGTGATCGTACCACGATGTTGGCATGGCGTTCAGCGTTTGGGTCACTCGGTAAGGTGAGCTTCCGGTTTTGCACTAGATTTAGTTAGATACCACACGTTTTGTGGATTGAAGAAAATAACATTTATCGAGCATTTAGGGCTGTTTGATTCCCAAGGACCCCTGCTTTATGGACTAAC
The DNA here is from genome assembly GCF_964275005.1 of Diadema setosum. Lineage (NCBI taxonomy): Eukaryota > Metazoa > Echinodermata > Echinoidea > Diadematoida > Diadematidae > Diadema > Diadema setosum. The sequence goes on from NC_092690.1 coordinate 25,132,956, forward strand.
ACCCGCAATGTTCCAAACTGTTTAAGACCCAGGTGCCATAAATTTATGCACGGCACTGCATGCTTCACGTGCAATCGTACCCGTCTGTGCGAGGAATATCCCAGTCCGACCTGTCTCAGCGGCACACTGTCTACAGCGGCCACCTGTAGACAGGTGGCTGCTGTACGTACGGCCACTTTTCATAGCGCCACTTTTGCATTTCACCACTCCCCACGCGAGTTCCTGTCTGTAGCGACCATCTGTATATTATATCCTAATGGTCATTTTTTTTTTCGTCTTTATGTCTATTGGTATTGCCGCTGGGCCTTGGTGACCGCTATTGACAGGTTTGACCATAATGATATGTCCCTAATTGGTCAGAGCGAGAGGTGGATTCCCAATGTGGAAAAGCACCTGGAAAAAAAAAAACAGGAGGCAGTGGGTAATAAAAGAGACAAGTCGAGATTTGAATAGGCTATTCATGTTTTTGTGGCATTTATGATATAGATTGGACAGGCAAAGTAATGCTCCTCTGTTGTGTATAGCAGACAGGGACCTGCTGAATATTTTTCTGAGTGGGGGACCTGCAGGCCATGGGGGGGGGGGGGGGGGGTCAAGGGTCAGTGGTAATGGGTATTATCTGATTTCTTTACACCTGTTTGATAGTGTGAAGATATCCAAAAGATATGATAAATACAAAGTACTACATTACCAATTTAAACACCAACGTATTTATGCATCGAAGTACCAACAGTCATTCTGTAGCAGAATAGCAAAGGGAAACAATAGAAAAAAAACCCAGAACATTTAGAAGCTTTAATAGTAGTGTCTTGCAAGAGCCACATTGATGAATTATTGGAGGTTTTTAAGACACCTGCAAACTTTCAACAGTATTTTCCAGTGGATGGTTTGGAAGATAAATTGATTAGTGGGAGATTGACAGAAATGGCATATTTCTTTTTTTTTTTTCAAAAATGCTGATACTATATATAGCAGTATAGGCCTACAGGCCTACCATCTTTGGGGTAGGAATTTTGTAAGATGTGAAATTGATAGTTACAGGAGACATTTTCCCCTCTCTCAGTGCCCCTATGAACTGCCCAACCCAATTGTCCATCTAATCTTTGATATCTTGGTTCCTCCAAAAGTTTTCGTACGGTGGGGCAAACAGTTAAAACGAAAATGCTATATTTCTGATAGAGTTGGTGACGGATTAAGCGTGACATGGCTTGGGGACTTTTATCCTCCCCCAGCCATGAGGGGGGCATGTTATACCAGCTAAACATTCTAACCTCAGTTTTACCAAAAGTGAGTGGACTGCTATAGGACATCAAACACCATGAGAGAGAAAAAAAAATGTGGAAGAAGAAAAACAAATTTATCATCTTCTCACAAGAGGAGACCAGTCATTTTGATACCACCACAAGCAGGGGAGCTTGTGTTCCCCTGCATCAGTGGGGAATAGTTGGAGGCTGATTGAGGTAGAGCGGGATGGAAGAACACTTGTGATTAGATGAAGGCTCCTGGGAATGTAGAGTTGATGTGCATGAAAATCTCATTACACCAAACTTGGAAGAAGGGTTAAACCAAACTTGAAAGAAAGGTTAAGGGTGGAGCTGGTGTGAAGCCATGTGAAACTCATGGTGGATGTCAGAAATGTTTGCAAGTGCATTGTCCTCCAATTTTACATAGCTGCTAGATGTTGTTGTGGTTGTTGTTATGGAAGAAAAAAAACCACTAGATGGTGGACCTATTGAACAATGATTTGCCCTGGGCAATGTGGAGATCAAATCAAGCAATGATATAAGCAGATCAAATGTTATTATCGTTTAAACTTAATGCTAATGATGTAATATGCTGGAATGAACTTTGTGAATTATCCTCTTGGTCTGACTGGATGGATAGAAAGCAACCATGTCTAAAGAGGGATGACCTTAAAGTGGAAAAAAAAATCTCTTTGTCTCTATCTATCATGCAGGAATTAAAAAAAAACACCAACTAAAAGTTCATCCTTGGCAGATGTCATACATATAGGAATTCATTTTAACTGAGAAAGAAACTTTGAACCCATGCTGTAGTGGGTAACGTTCACTGAATTTTGACATACTGCAACCATTCTTGTGCTTTAATATGTGCCTCAGTGGGAAATAGAGAAAGAGAAAGATATAATAGATAATATAGATTGATAGAGAGAGAGAGATAAATAGACAGATAGATAGAGAGAAAGAGATATGATATATAAGAAGGCCTGAGATTGATGGAAAGAGAGAAAGAGAGAAAGAGAGAGATATGAAATTCATGCTTGGCTCCACAAAAATTACATTTTGTTCATGAAAGGGATGAAAGATTTTGTTCATAAAAGGGATTTCATTTTTTATTTTACTATTTTTTATCATCATCATTTATTATTGTTAAAGCCTCCTTTTAGTATTATCATTGTTACTGTTATTATTATGATGATTATCATTATCATCATCATCATCATCATTATCATCATCATCATCATCATCATCATCATCATTATCATTATCATCATCATCATCATCATCATCATCATCATTATTATTATTATTACTACTACTTTATCATTTTCTTCACATTCCATGCAGTCTTCCAAGATGTCCATGTCATGATGTTCATCGGTTTCGGCTTTCTGATGACGTTCCTGAAACGCTACGGTTACGGCAGTGTCGGCTTCAACTTCCTTCTGGCCGCATTTGTGATCCAGTGGTCCACCCTGTTCCGCGGCTTTCTTGAGCTGGAGCACGGAGAGATTTACGTTAACATTCAGACGTGAGTTGACAACAGCCTCTTTCTCTCTTTATTTTTTAATCTTTGTTGAAAGCTTTACAGGGTTGCAATTCATTCACTAGGTGATGAATGTTGACCCATTGATCAACTTGATTGTCAAGTGTATGTGGAGTAAGAATGCATTCGGTTCACTGCAAGCATGGCAAAAAACAATATGTGCTTTTTAACGGGCATGCAGTACCATAGCTATCCTTTGGTACCATAGCATTCGCTTCACTGCTTGCATGGCGAAGAACAAAACGTGCATCAAATCAAAATGAAGTACATCAATCTTTTCTGAATGTATGCATCAGCGTTATTATCTTTGGTATGGTGTGAGACCAACCATGTAAAACACCTGTGTGCCAACATATAAGAGGCATTCTTTGCAGTACATATTTGATTTGTGGAATCACTGAAGTTAAATTGTGAATGGGCAGGAGCATGTCTAGAGAAAAGAAAAGCAAAGACAATGGAAAAGAAGGAAACAAACATGCAGTAATGGTTGAAAAGAATATGACAGGAATGAAAAATTCCATTGAGGTAGAAAACAACTCAGAAACTCTTGGTGAAATGATTAACAAACACAAGCGATTGGGCTTAACCAATTGATGTAATAATAATGATGATGATGATGATGGTGATGATGATGATCAGATTAATGATGATTATGATGATAATAATGATATTAAAGATAACAATATGATAGTGATATGGTTTATTATACTAAGATTAGCCTAGCTTCAATTCAACTATTCTTCTTCCAAAAGTATCTGCAATTTTCATTGCCCTGCTTTACCAGGTACAGTTTTTATACAAGGCAAGAGAAGGACAGACAGAAAAAAATATGGACAAAAAAAAAAAGACGCAGATGAAATCAATAAGATAACATGAATAGTTATGGTGAAATGTAATGTGAGGATCACAATTCATATCCCACCTATAGGACCTTTACATATCAGATTATGATGGCAGTTTAGGGCTATTTAGATATGATTCAGTTATGGTGCAGAATTCTTGATAAAACAGACATCTGTAAATTGTTCACTGTTGAATCTTTCCAAGAGTAGCAAGATTTTGTGACTGACGATGCATATATCGCGCTTTTTTTTGTTCTTGCTGCATCATGTGAATGTAGCTTATATCACAAAGCTATTAAAATGCTGGTAGATACGACACGTGATCCTTTCTGCAGTAAATCATTGAACTTCTGTCTTACATATCTAACACATTGGTACATAAACTTTCAAAGTCAATTCTTTTAGTCTGGACACAGTCATAATAATATAGTGTAATTGAGTAGTGGAAGGAATTCTTTTTCTTTTCCTTTGTCTAGAACTTTTGTCTGAATTTATGGACCTTTTAGTTACTGCAGTAAATGAACTTTGACAGATTTAATGCACAGTGCTGGACAATGATGATTTTTCTACTTTATGAGATTTTGTGAGTCTTATGGATGGTTGCAGATTTTTTGTCTTATGTCCAGTTTCTTTCACACATCAACCTTCTCTAGTGAAAGAATATCCCCTTTAGTGATATGGTGATTTAATTACACTCAGTCTATACAATCATAGTTTCTTGTAACCATTTCTGTTTGTCTGCTTGTTTGTGTGTATGTGTATTCTTTAAAACATAGGCAAATGCTGTAAAACGAGGAATGTTCGCATGCATTTTAATTTCGCGAGCGCCAAGATTCGCGAAATTGAAATGAAGAGTTTGTTTGCAAAAACCGATAAGTCCATATTTGCCAAATGGAGATATTTGCGATTAAAGGTCAAGAAAAATACAGAAAATAATAAGAAAATGTTTGCTTCTTTTGACCATAACTTCAAAAATATACCTTTATATGTAGTGACCAATATATCATTTAAAAGGTATTATTTTGTACTTTATGACAGAGACCGTACTTCAAAATCTTCAAAAATGGACTTATCGGTTTTTGCAAACAAACTCTTCAAATGCACGTGAAAGTTCTTGTCTTCACTACATGTATATGCATTGAATTCCAGTGACATCAGTTTTGGGAAAATTTCATGCCACAAAAAAGGCCGTCAGCTCCAATTCGCGAAAATTTCATGCCGCGAATATATCGTGTTTTACGGTATTATGCTGCTAGGTTAGCCAGTGAAAAGATGCATGTGGCACAGTCTTGAAAGAGACTGGGGGGGGGGGGGGATGGTTAGAATACATTTGACTGATTTATGAAATCTCACACCCCCTTTGAGCAGGGAGTTGTTCTTCTCACTTCCCTGCTTGAGCAGGGAGAAATTTCAAAACCTGGTGTTTGTCAACTTTTATAACCTACCCATGAAAAAAAAAAGTTTTCCAGTGGATGAGAGCACCTCTCAGTAGATATTTGAGATGAGAAGCAATAAGATGCCTATCACCATGGAAACGAGAGACAGAATAATTGAGATCTCTATCAGGGATGGAAATATGATACGGCGGGACCTGTTTGAACGCATCACTGGTGTATGACATTTCTTCTGAGGAGGTCTTCATTTCCAGTCACCATGGGTAGGGGTCCTGCCTGGGACAGTATGGTTGGATGTATGGAAAGATGACACTGCTTATAGATAAATACCTATTAGCCACGCCCATTTTTTCAACAGTGTAGCCTGTGTGAAAGAAATACAATGAAACAAAAACAGGAACATAAGCACTGAATTCATAGGCAAGGAAGTCAAAGGTCATTTGGAGTTTTCATTACCGTTTGTCATACCCATTTTTTGGTTGTTGTTGTTGTTGTTGTTGTTTTTTGCTTCCAATGTAGCCTCTGAAAGAAACCAAATGAAACACACACAAATATTCTTGAAGTTTAGAGCTGAATTCATGGGGCAGAAAGTCAAATGTCATCCGGAGTTTTTATCACTTTTAGAGCTAGTCTGTCTTTTAGGCTGGATTGAGGACAGGCTGATTTTGTTACAACATGCATTTCCCATAGACACTTGCCCGAGTATACTCGAAACTCGTCCTCAATGAGTTAATGCACCATTCTGTTTTATACAAATGCTTGGAAACTTCTAAGTAAACTAAACTGTCTGTGTGCTTATTGAATTGAGTACCAATTCACACAACCCCCCCCCCCCCCCATAGCATTATACACACTGGCCAAAGTCCCTGGTACCGAAGGGGTTAAGATGAGATCAAATCAGTCATGAAGCTGTGCTAAGGTAAAAAGCTTCTTAAAGGTAATGTAATGTAAGAAATGCCACATTAATTTTCACATATAAAGAGGGATATAAAGCACATGGTAAACATTTTTCAGAAGTGACAGGAGTGCACTTGAAGTTATGTCAGATTGCAAGTGTACCAGTAGGTTTCAGTAGTATGACATTTCTGGTACACAGAAAACAAGAGAGATTGATTGACTTCAAATGTTTAAGTTTTGTAGTTACCATATTTTCCTTATTTAGAACAAAAGTCCTTGTGCTGCTTCTGTTGAATATGATGGATAAGTTTCATTTTTATAACAAAAAACAAAAAATCACAAATGTTTACCCATCAAATCATGAACTCACATTCAGAACTTAATCCAGGAACTCAAGGTATGATGTTAAGATATGGCTTTATCTTGTATTTCACATTTATTGAATAGAGATGTGGAAGAGAAAGGGGGGATGGGGGCTTGCACAGGACTGTTTCAGGTGCATGCTCAGCATGATATGTACAATTTCAGTATAAAAATTATGACAAGCAGGGAATGATGACTTGTTGTATGCAGTTTTACATTCAAAATGTTTTTATAGAAGGAGTTAATCTGTTCTTTATTGCGGACATCCCTGACTTGTGATTCAGAAAGAAATAACCGTATCTCAGCCAAGGAACAGGTTCACAAACCCAGTGGATGTTGAATTCATAAATCAAAATTGTTTTCCCTCTTTTTCCCTCTTACCTGGCTATCAAATTCTTGGTCATTGCATGTTTAGCTCCTCCCACCTGTTGTTTGCATACATCGTACACATTCCTAGGAGAGTGAAATGGACATAGCTGTCAAAAACACTTAACACACACACACACACACACACACACACACCACACACACCACACACCACACACCCAAACAATTGATACATTGACCAAAGAAGAATGGGGGGGGGGGGGGGCGCTTGGGATTACAGAGAACAGGTGTAGCTATAAAGATATGCTCATTTCATGTTCATTTCAACCAACTTTATCACCAATTATATTTATACCAGACTATTTGTATGTGCCGTATGTGTCATAAAGTCAGTTTTGAGCAGCAATGTGAGGTAATTCCATTCCCATTCCTTTGGGCAACACTCGGTCAACGCGATCACATTTCTTCGGTCCCAGGTCAGTCAGAGGTATTTCTGTTAACGAGCAATTCAGCCCATGACCTTTGACACTTTAATTCTTTGTGTGAATCAAGCTAGGTCACTGATGGGACGCACTTTGCTTGTACACCATAAATTTGTGAGCTGGAAGGTTTTCTACAAGTGAAAGTTTTAAAGTTTTTTTTTTAAAGCTTCCTTTTTGCTTTTTCTATTAATTTTCTCTATTTCAAGTTTGGCAGGTAACTCAATGCTGTACCTCAGAAACATCTATCAAATTTTACAAGTGAATGCTTGATATAGTGTGAGATCCAAAGCAAAATGATCACTAGGTGCCATGACTACGTTTGTAGCTCCAAGTAAGTTCTCCCCTCCCCTATTATATAAAGTGATTATTTTTTTCCCTATCCGTTGGCATGTGTAATTGCTAGAAATCCTGGCTCATTCATCGATCACAGCAATTTGCAAAAAAAAAGGGGCCCCAGAATACCATAAACTGAGGTCATCTGTCTGTACATTGCTCTTTAAAAACAAGTATAAGACCACAGTGACTGAAAATACATTTAATTGTGGTCTCCTTTTTTGGTGGCTTTTAGAATGACATGACAATAACAACAAACAAGCTGCTTCCCAAGAATGCAGCTCTTAAAGGAGCAGTCTTTAAATAGCAGCTTAATTGTGTGGATTGACTGAGGATGAGAGTGGAAGCCACTGGATAAGTGTTATTCTTTGAGATTGTTCAGATCATATGTACACAGTAATCCTTTGGCATGCTACAAAGTGGTAAGCACTTCATAGGTATAGCAATAAAAAGAATCTCTATGTCTGTCTGTCTGTATATCTGTCTATCTGTCTATCTATCTATCTATCTGTCTTTCTCTCTCTTTATCTATCTGCTTATCAACATTTTTATCTCTGTGTCTGTCTATCTATTAATCTATCTATCTATCTATATGTCTCTTAATCTATCTATCTCTATCTATCTATCTGTTTTCCATCTACTAGTATCTCTCTCTATTTATCTATCTGTCAATCTATCTGTCTGTCTATCTATCTCTCTGTATCTATCTATCTCTCTCTCTTTATCTATCTATCTATCTATCTATCTATCTATCTGTCTATCTCTATCTATCTATCTTTCTATCTATCTATCTATCTATCCATTTATCCATCTATCTCTTTCTTCCTTTTGCTCTTTCACACACATGAACACACACAACATTCCCTCAGCTTTTGTTGAGCTGCACTGAAAAATCCCATTATTTGGGGTGACAGGATTTATAGGCCTAACTTCTGGAAAAAAAATATCAACAAACAAATCCTGTGACCGTTAATTGTTATGAATGGGAGCTCAGCCAGTCAAAATATAATTAATGCTGGAAACTTCAAAAACATAGAAAGAAAACAAGCAAATACATGGATACAAGTTTTGCGGGACCCAATTGTAATGAATTCTATTCATTTTTATGCCTCCGCCCGAAGGGTGCCGGAGGCATTATTTCACTTTACATATCAGAGGGATAGCTGTCATTAAATGGACTCAGCAGATGTCTAGATCGTGAAATTTTTGTGTTTTCTTTAATTCCTGATCTTCTCTCAAGCATGTCAGGTGTTGTCTTATTTCCCTGCTGAGGGTAGCGATTGCCTTTTTTTTGTGGATCATGGGCCTGTCAGCTTCTGGAACTTTTTGGAATTTGTTTCTTTTAAAAGCTTTATCTGATCACTTTTCCGAGTGACACAATGAAGATTGTACACACACACTGTAAGACTAAAAATATTCTATGTGCTATCGTGTTATTGCTAACACATGTGGCTGAAATGAGTTCTGATGCTGACTCACTTAGTGACTGCAATCTGCAATAGGCAATCACTAAAGGGCTTTTTACACTTGTGTTTCTTAACCCCGGACTTTCTCTGACCCAGGACTATCGTTAGTCCTGTACCAATTTTTTCAGCTTTTTACACTCGCCAATTAGTCCCGTACTATCTCTTGTCCGGGGCTAAGGAGAAAACTGACCTTTTTACACTCGCATTTCTTAGCCCCGGACTTTCCAAACCACATGAATATTCATAATTACGCTGTGTACTGTACACTTACACGCACGCACCGGCAGCACTTGATTACCTCGTTTCTGATTGGTCATTGAGGGTCGGACTTCGTCTCCGTCGCTTAGCCCAGGGTTATTTTTTCGTTCTGTTTACACTCACTTGCTTGGCACCGCAATTGCGGTGCTAACCCCTGCTATTTTGCAGGGCCAGATAGTACCGTACTATCGGTGGGGCTAGCCCACTTTGGCAAAAACGAGTGTAAACAGAAAGTGGGCTAAGGATAGTCCCGTACCAACGGTGGGGCTAAGGCCCCCCCCCCCCCCTTAGCCCCACCGTTGGTCCGGGGCTAAGCAAAATTTTACAAGTGTAAAAAGCCCTTAATACAGTGCCCCTTTTACCAAACATGCAACCCTATAGAGTCCAAGTAGGAGCCTGTATACTGTGTCACAAGAAACATAAGGCAGCATGAAACTTTTGCAAATTGAAGTCGACAGTCTTTTTCGCAACTTGCAACCTTCTACTGCAGTTACCCTAGCTCATCCATTTTGAATGATCGGCAGGGCTACCAAGGTGATACTGAATGCTGCATATAAATCATTTTAAGACATTTTAATCCTGTAATGACTCTCAGAGTGCAGTGTATTTGAATGGGACTCTAATCACACAGCCATTACATTTCGTCTCTCCCAAGAATGATACCATGCTGAAGGATGGCCCCATTTTCTATACCCCTGTCAATCAATCAAGGACACTTCAGAGACTCATGGGCTTGAAAGGAGGGAGAAAAGGAGAGCAAGAAAAAAAAACACAGAAGAAAGGAAGCCTATCAAACATAGAGTGTTTGAGAACACGTGTACCAACCATGTGACCAGTTTAATGCTATATAGGCCTATTTCCAGGGGAAAAAGGGACGGAAAGAGAGGGTGGGGGATGTTGGGATAAAGAGAGAGTAAGAGGATAGAATGTGGAAGGGGGATGGGCCTTTATGTTGTGTCTGCTGTCACAAGCATTTTAATCAGGAGGTATGCCCTGGTGCATGCTCTTTTCAAGTCTCTTGAAAGGACGGAATAGTTTTGTTTGAGTCCTGGCTTCAGGTTTCTAACTTTTATTGATGAGATAATGCAAAACCTCTCCTGAAGTATGAAAGTGCATTTAATCATGAGAAGAATTCAATGTTTATTTGATAAAAATTGGTTTTGAAGTAGCTGAGATATATCCAAAACAAAGCAATCCAAATAAAAGGTGGGACCCACCTTTTATTAGGATCACTTTGTTTTACTTTGTTTTTGGATATCCCAGCTGTTTCAAAACTGATCTTCATCAAATAAACTTTGACTACCTCTTAAAATAGAATTGTATGCGCTGTAACATTATATAAGTGGTTTCTTAGTAGCTCCCAAAAAGTTAAAAGCTCAATCCTCATCTCCACCAATACTATACCATCCCTTTAACTGCCACTAGTTGAGCTGTTGATTCATATTGCTTCAGCCCTCATGCTTACTTTGGCCTTGCATCCGATTGGTTTCCTTTTGATCAATTTTCTTGCATCTTATTATCTTCATTCCCTCCCCTTCCCACAAACTCACACACAAACAAAGGAAACAGAAATATGTGTCGAAAAATAAATTTTGTGCCCAGACTAGTTTACTGTTGTATAGAGTGATAATATCCCTGCATACAAGGTTTGTCTGTTGAACTGAAGAGTTTGTTTGCAAAAACTGATAAGTCCATATTTGCCAAATGGAGTTATTTGCGATTAAAGGTCAAGAAAAATAAAGAGAATAATAAGAACTTTTTTGCTTCTTTTGACCATAACTTCAAAAATATACCCTTATATGTAGTGACCAATATATCATTTAAAAGGTATCATTTTGTACTTTATGACAGAGATCATACTTCAAAATCTTCAAAAATGGACTTATCGGTTTTTGCAAACAAACCCTTCAACTGTTTTATTCAATTTACTGAGATGGAAATTTTTTTATAGAAGAGAAACTGAATCAGCCAGCTTTAAGGCGTTTCATTTGTTGGTCATATTTATTGCAAAGCCCTTGTCTGTCACAACAGGTTTCAGACTTTAAAGAGCATTTGCCAGGCACACCTTTGAAAACCCACCTTTCCCACTGGTTTTACCCCAAGAATCTCTTCTTCCCTGGATAGTTCAAAAGTGATTGCTGTCTGATGTTTGCTGCTTGTGTCTTTCAGATGCCTGAAATCAGAAAACAGCTCATGTGGAATTCTACTGGTTACCTAAATCTCTGGTTTATGTTTTGTTTTCACATTTTTTTTTCTCAACTTCATGTTACAATGTAGGACCTATTTTACAAATGTAATACATGGAAAACTTCATATCATACAGTGAGTCAAATATCATTTTTGTTAAAGAGTCTCAAACTTTGAAATTGATTCTTTCTGAAATGAAAAGAAATCTGCAACATCTCATGAATTCAGATGTGTGACAATTAAACATTGATATTGCGAGGGGGGAGGATTGGAGGATTTATTCCAAATAAACTGCCATGTTGGTGTCTTTTTCTGGCATAAACTGTCTTGGTCTGAAACCAAGACTAGTGTTGTTGTGAAGTGCAAAGGAGGAGGACAAGGAGGAGGAGGATGTTGGTAGTAAGATTATTCTTGCTCTCACCAATTTTACAATGCTGGCAAATCTTCCAACGCCCTGTCATGTGAAAGGTCAGAGGAGTAATATAAGAAAGTGGTGATCATCCTTTTCTCTTTTTTTTTCTCTCTCTCTCTTTCTAACTATAAAATACAGTATGTTCCCCAAAAGTTGCAATCGGATTTTTGCATTGATAACTTCCAATATTATTAAACTGTCTGAATGCTATTTCAGGGTCTAAAAATATAACCTCTTAACTATACAAATGTATTTTACAGAAAACTACATTCAATTTGGTTAAGTGGTCACAGAGAAATGTGAATAGTTGTGAAGCATGTCGTGGATGTAATTCTTTCAAGTTTAGCACTTGGATGCTCTTGGAATTACATATCAATGTGTGAACACAATGGCCAGAACTAGAGGGACGGGATTCCTGACATGCTCTACAAAAATCCTCATTTCTCTTTGACCACTGAAGCAAATCGGATGGGGTTTTCTGTAAGATGTGTGTAATAAGTTATGGTTTCATACCCTGAAATTGTATTTGGATTGATTCACTATTCTTAAAGTTATCATCGCAGAGGGTCCCATTGTAATTCTTTTTTGGGGGGGACATACGGCACATACAGAAGGAAATTTAGACTCTGGGAATATGAAAATGTATCCTACTTGCAGTTTCAATTATTACAGCTTAATTAATCAGGACTCAGGATCCACATTTCTGTGGTATTGCATTGCATGACCTTCTTACAATTTGTACTACAGTAGGACCTAAATCATTGGGCCATCGTTTATCCGGATTCTCTCTTATCCGGACGGCAACTGGCTGAGATGCCTCTCATTCTCTGGAATCATGAAAAAGAGAAAAATATGAATGTCCAGGGAATAGATGAACATGTTTATTTCTTATATACCCGTTTCATACCGGAAGCTGAACAGTGGATGACGTCGTCCACTGCTCATGCTAGACCACTGTTGGTATGAAAGGGATACCGAAAAAAGACACCCGGGTGAACAGTGGATGAACAGTGGATGTGATGTGTGCTAGACCGCCTGGCATTAACAGTGGATGAACACTGGATGAACACTGGATGTTGTTCTGGTATGAAAGATCTCGCCCGCACGAACAGTGGATGTTGACCGGAACCGGAAATCCTAGAACTCATAAGCGCGCTTTGTATTACGTACTTTTAACGTGTAGGCCTACACACAATTCATTGTATAGTATGCATGCATGCAATGTGTATACAGGTAATGACGTTATGAAAGTCCGTGATGTCGATATTAATAGTCTGTAATGAATAATTATGAAGTATGAAGTATGAAGTATGAAGTATGAAGGATCCGCAAGTATCTCGACGCTTCTGCCACAGAAAAGCTTATCCATGCATTCGTGTCATCTCACCTTGATTTATTGTAACAGTCTCCTAGCCGGTTTACCCCAATCCCATATTGCACCCCTTCAACGCATCCAGATCACCGCCGCCAGAGTAGTCACACGTTCCAAGAAGTTTGAACACATTACCCCAATCATTCAGTCACTTCATTGGTTGCCAATAAAGGAACGTGTTGTCTTCAAAGTTCTTCTCTTTGTTTACAAAGCTATCCATAACCAAGCCCCTTCATACCTACAGAACCTAATCTCTCTCCGATCCTCGTCAACTTCTTCTGCATCTAGACGTCTGCGCTCCCATGCTACTGCCCATCTTCAACTGTTACCCGGACCTCGCACTAAGACACGCTACGGAGATTGCTCATTCGCAGTTATTGCACCCAAGCTTTGGAACAATTTACCCATTCATATAAGACAAGCCCCATCAGTAGAATCATTTAAGGCACTACTTAAAACTTATCTTTTCCCATATTGATTCCTTTCCTAAGTTAATGTGTTGAGTGTAATTCAATTATTGTATGTGTTTAATTACTGGTACACATTTGATTTATGTCATGTTATTCTTACATATATTTTGACCTGTCTGTTTTCCCTCATTTTCATCTTTCCTTTCGTCTCTTCCCTGTGCGCTTAGAAACATTGTATTAAGCGCATTACAAATGTAATGTATTATTATTATTATTAAGTATGATATTAACTTGTTAATCTTAAAAGCCCTAATTAATATTTTGACTTGATTTTAAGGGTGTAATATATACTGCAGTAAGACAGGAAGAGACAATTTTAAAAGACAACCTGTGCTGAGCTCACATGAGTGCACTCCAGACGAGCCTCTGGTATGAAACGGTACTCTGCCCGCACCTCATGTTTATACCCCAGACGTCCTTCTGGAGCACACTCTGGTGACATCTGGAGAAGTTTGGTATGAAAGGGGTATTAAATTTGACTCCATTGAGCAAGAGTCCCATACATTTATTAGGTTGGTGCCCATCTATTCTACTCTCACAAAAGTGATTTTTAATGCCGAGGGCATGCAAGTATAGGCAAGGTTATTTGAAGCTCTCTGGCATCATAAAGATCACTGGAGTTATTTTCCAAGCTTGTTCGCCGCTCCATTTCAAGACTGCATGTATTACAGCTGAAAGAAATCTATACCAACACTGCTCTTTTTTACTGCAGGCTTATAATAATGATGGTATTATTACCTCCGCCAAGGGAGGAGGTTATGTTTTTGTTACCGTTGGTTTGTGTATTTGCTTACTAGTTAGTTTGTCCGTGTGCAAAATAACTCAAAAAGTAGTTAACGGATTGAGATGAAACTTGCAGGAAAGGTTGAGAATGACACAAGTAACAAACGATTAACTTTTAGTAGTGATCCGAGAATTTTGGGGGAATTTATGAAGGATTTTCGATATTTTGGCAGGTAGGGTCAATGAAATTGGGAGTTCAGGCTGCGCGTATTTTAGGTTTGCATGCGCGCACTAAAGTGCGTGCTCTAGTTTCTGCTAGGACGAGGCACGCTGTGCAACTGAGGGTTTATGATGTAACAAAGGCTTCTATATTCGTATTGAGAAATCGGGCGGCTTTCAGCACACAATGCTATAAGTACATATGGGTGGAAATCACTGATCTCTGTGGAAGAACAAGATCTTCAGTGGTGGAAATGAGCTGCATGCTTGGTGGAGGTCTGCGCTGTCAGAGTGCTTCTCTAGTTACAGAATATGATATTCTTTATCCAGGGTAGCCTCTTCAGTGTTGCCACTGATCTACCAGAGGGCCCTGCCATTACCATTACCCTACTAGGGTTGCTAGGTACCCATTTATTACACCTGGATAGATAGGGACATGATGGGTATAAAATAACTTGTCCAAGGATGTAGGCACTTGACGGGATTCGAACACGGTACCTCTGATTGAAAATCAGGAGTCTTAGCCACTATGCTTCAGTGCCCCCTTACTTATAGACATTAGTAGCATCAAAGTTTTTATTTTCTATTTGTAACCACCTTACTTTGTGCAACAACACATTTCTTCTTTTTATCTGCCACCAGAAGTTTAACTTTCCTTTTCCTTGGTTTTTAAACCTCCTTACTTACTGTTGTCTGTCTGAACTAGTCTCCCATGCATGACAGGAGAGGAAGTAGGCTTACTTTTCTGTTTTTCTACGTAATGCGACTGATTACTGCCGAACAAATCTACTCATGGTGTGAAAATAATGCTAGACGCGATCTTCAGGTGACAGTAAGGTGTTGCAAAGGACTGCCGAAAAGAGCTACCGTCAATTTTCCCCGCTCGCATAAAAGACTCGGAAGCGCAAAAAGTGCTGGCATGGTCACGACAGACTTGGCATGACTTTTAATGCCTTCAAAGATAGGACAGATTTACTAATGCCCTCTAGACAGACTTCCATGTATCAGAGTGAAATTAATGACATTCCTTTATCATTCTTTTTTTTTTTTTGCTTAATTGTTGTCGGTTTGCTTATTTCAGTGGTGCATCTGATGCTCATCATGACTGGGTACATGCAGTAGGCAGGTTATCAACATGTACAGTTATCTATCCATGCACGTGTGAACAAGTGTGCGATGCTCTGATCCACAGAAGATTCACTGAAGAAAAAGCTGAAGCAGGAGAAGAAGAGGAGGAAAGAGAAGAAGAAGAAGAAGAAGAAGAAGAAGAAGGAGGAGGAGGAGGAGGAGGAGGAGGAGGAGAAGAAGAAGAAGAAGAAGAAGAAGAAGAAGAAGAAGAACAACAACAACAGCAACAACAAGAAGGAGAAGAACAAGAAGAAGAAGAAGAAGAAGAAGAAGAAGAAGGAGGAGGAGGAGGAGGAGGAGGAGGAGGAGGAGGAGGAGGAGGAGGAGGGTGGCAGTGCCTGTCCTTATGGCTTCATGGCAACATTTTTTTTGTTTATAGTCTTCAAAACGTGATGTAGAGTGCAGCACAATAAGGATCCCTGTACTCTTTGTTAGTGTTTTGCTGAGAGTTTCTGGAATTCCACATTCATAAAGCTGATGTATACATTGTAGGAATCATTTTCAGCTATTTTCCCATAAATTCTAGAAGGAATGTCTGTATTTGATTTAATTGCTCCATTTCTTTGCTCTTTTTTAAAATATAATTTTAGTTTTTAATTTTTTGGTTTGATGGTCTCAAAACAGTTTGATTTCACTTTGTCTTTGAGTTTCCTCCAGAATGGTGAATGCTCAGCTTTGTTTGACAAGCCCAAAAGCACTCTAGATTTGAAAGAAGACTACAGAGTGCATTTTATGGATAGCTTATGTCAGTTTTTGCGCAGCAATACAACATAGGAAGTGGAGAAGGATTTGACATTTTAAGTCTTTCCATTTACTTTTTGAGATGAGATGCAGCTTTACAAAAAAGGACTAAGGACTCTGAAACAAAGACAATACACTTCAAACTTGATCTTTCAAATTTCATTTTATTTTTCTGCATTTTTCTCCAAGTAAATACAACATTATAAACCAATTTTCCACAATGATTATAGGGCCTACATCGGACAAATCAGACCCAGAAATGAACAAACCAAAAGAGAAACAGATAAAACCTTTTATCTTTTCCTAATTGGCATGTGGTCCTCTTCAGTATAATGTGACTTAATGGTCATTCCTCCTATCTGTTCAGATGGCAAGTAAAGGGACTGCAGTCATACCCTACTCCTGTTTGGTGAATCAACTGAAGAAAAGTTTTTTGTCAATGGAAGTGGTTGTTCAAAATTGCGAGAGAACATTTAAAGTAAGAGCTCGTGGGACCATGGAATTCTCCACCCTGTGGTCTGGTCCATAGCTGTCTCATCACGTTTGACCCCTCACATTTTCCCCCTGTATGATTTGGGAGTTTGTTTTCAGACGGGAGGAAAGAATAGCAAACAGCAGCATAAATTTTCCAGTTACATGTTCAGGCAGAGAACAGTGAAGGTTGGTTTGGAAAACAGTTTTCGAAAGGAAACTGCCTACTTTCTAAAGCCTTGAAATGCCTGGTTTTATTTTCGAGGATTGAGTTTGTGTGAAATATGGCAGTCAAGGTAGGAATGAGGCAAAAACAACTCCAGTCCAAACTGAGGTTGAGAAAAACTGTGTGGAAGTGTGTAGACTTTTCGGGCAGGATGTGTAGGTACTTTGGATACATGGTAGACCTCACACAGGTATGGTTTCCCATAAGAGGAGTACATTTAAAATGGAAATTGTGGGGCTAAAAATATAAAGGCTGTGATGAAAATGCACCTATTTACACAAAGAGTGTAAGACTTGGCATTTTTCCACGTCTGTGCATCTTACATGAAATGCCTGAGTAGGCCTAGAAGTCCCTTTTGGCTTTCTGCCATATTTTTGAAACATTTTAATCCTTTTGCACTACTAGGGATTAGATTTTTTGTTTTATTGTTAAAGTTAAGATTAGAGAACTTAGAAGGCAGTTCAGGTGTACCTATAAGATGAAGGATTAGAGATTAGGACTTGCGGCATTAGGCAATGGACTTCAGATGTGGCTTACGATAAGGTATCAGGAGATTGATGGTCGACACATATAAAAAAAAAATCATTTGGAATGGAATGGGAATTACCATGCAGAAGAATGTACTTTTGTAGTTACCAGGGGCAGATCCAGAAATTCTTTCGGGGGTGGGTGGGGCACAACTAATATTTCTGGTGCACCTACCGGGTTTAATTTCATTTTTTTTCTTTTTATTTCTTTTGTTTTTAATGAAAAGTAAAGGGGGGGGGGGGCGTGCGCCAGTTGCGCCCCTCCTCTGGATCCGCCACTGGTTACAGCATGAATAAAATGGTGAAGAAGTTTGTCAGCAGCTTCTCTGGAACATTCTGTTGGGTTTAAAAGTGAAATGTTCCATAGACGTGTTGCCAGTCGGAGGTGATCTATCATATTATCAGATTTATTATATCATGCTGTCAGACTGAGTAACATAATCTGACAGTATCTTGGTATATTTATACAGAGGAAGATGTGGATACATGTATTAAGAAGTTCTGATTTCTGAGAATTTGCGACCAATTCTTGACTTCCTGATAATATCCTTTGGATATAATTCACACAAACACAGATAGATACATACTGTAAAATAGTTAGTGTATAGTACTATGAATTGTAACAAAACAATGTATTGATAAATTATAGACCTAAATGTTTTGCAAAAGTAATTTGTACATATTCGTCTGGTCCGAACATGCCTTTCTTTAACATTGAGAATGTTTTTCAAAGCACCAGATAAATCTCCCAGGATACTTAAGAGTACTGAACAAGTTAGACCTTTTTATGCCATCTGTAGGCCTAGGCCTACATTTCTTTCTTTATTTATTTATTTTTTTTTATTTTTGCTTCGTTATCAAGGTCTATTTTTTCCTGAAGTTTTTCAGACTGTTACTATGATGCAAATATATTCTCAAATGGTTCAATGAGATTTCTTTAAAAAAAAGACAGAAAAAATGTCTCATCAAATATGCTCACGAAGTTGACCTCAAGAACCCGTAGCTATGTGACTACCTGCAGTACTTCCCAACAAGTCAACGTTCTCTTTCATCACAGATACTCAAACATTGTGGTAAAAACAGTCCTTGCTGTTTCCATTCAGCCCCAGTACTTTCTACAAACATTCAGAATTATGCTTTGTTTGTATCAAATATGTCGCGATGAAATCACATCTGACTATTGGACTGCCAAATGATTTTTTTTTTCCTCCAGTATTCATGCAGTATAGGCCTTACAGTATGAGTTTATTCTTCCAAACTTGTTTGTCAAAAAAGGCCATTTTGAGGAAGAAAGGTGAACGATCCCAACAAGGACCACACACACATGATACTACCACAAACCGTTCTCCCTCACTTACTTTACCATGCAAATCTTCAAACGAGGCCATTGGCTCCAACAGTTGGCTGCATGGACATCCTTACAGTATTTTCTTCCATGTTCATTATGTACATTCATTTATGCTTCTTGTAAAATGAAATGTAGATAACTAATTGACAACAAACTTTGCAAGCAATGTTTCAGGTTTGCTCACTTGAACAAAATAATGAGAGAAGACAACTTTATGAAAGGGAGGAAAGTGATACCATGGAGCTACTTAGTAGCTCCATGGTGATACCTTCACATAAGAAATACCAGGAGAAGTTTCTTTTATTCGAAGAGTTTGTTTGCAAAAACCGATAAGTTTTGCCAAAATTTGCCAAATGAAGATATTTGCGTTTAAAGGTCAAGAAAAATAAAGAAAATAACAAGAAAATTTTTGCTTCTTTTGACTATAACTTCAAAAATGTACCTTTATATGTAGTGACCAATATATCATTTAAAAGATATTATTTTGTACTTTATGACAAAGACCGTGGATCTTCAAAAATGGACTTATCGGTTTTTACAAACAAACTCTTCATTTCTTTAGTTTTGTGACCCCTTATGTGCCTAACCACTCAGCCTAACTTTGTAAGTTATATGATCATCAACATTCAGCAATTCTTCTAAACTTGACTGATTTTATAGCTCTAAAGTTAGGAAGCTCATTCCGATGTAGCAATGTGCCTCATCAGTCTAACAGGAGGGTCATGGTGGTGCAGGGAGGGAGCTACAGGGATTAAGAGGATTTGGTAAATCTGTATTCATTGACGATTAGTTTTTCAGACATCGGTGCTAATCAGAGTAGAAAGTGCTCAAGGGTGTGTGACAATTGGCAAACAGAGCACAATAAGGATTAAAGGTTCTGTTTACCTTTGGGAGCAGTGATTTAAAAAAATGTTCAAGATATCACATTTGATGCATATATTAAGTAGGTTATTCAAATGAGTGAAATTCTTCCGTCGAGATGTTTTTTCATTGTAACTGATTGACAAATTGCCCTACATCGACGTAAATAAGCACTGGATTGATCAGTGTTTTAGTAGTAGCCATGATAAAAAAATCATGGGCGTACATACTCGAGCAGGATTCGAACCTACGACCCCCTGATCACCGGACAGGCGTCATCTCCACTAGACCACTGAGCTTTCGCCCGACAGCAAGTGTTGGTTCTAATCCTTTATATAGCATGCAGCGGGTACTGCTTTTATTATTCAAATTAGTGAAATTCTTCCGTCGAGATGTATCACAAAACGTCCTGCCAAATACAATTTTTTGCATAAAGCCTAGAATATAAGAAGATATCACTATTTTCTTCATTAAACCATAACTGTAAATGGTTTAGTCTGAAAACATTTTTATTATAACTATTGTTCACATTTTGTATATTAACAATAATTAACATCGATTATACTGGTTCAAATTTTTTACATTGGTTGTTTCTATCCCTAACTCACATTTTAGAACTATTTTGAAGAACTAATGCTGGGTTTTTGTTTCATCTGCAAGTGATATGCCTTTAATATTAGAAGATGGAGCCGTGTTCAAAGATTATGATACCTTGCTTTCAGCTTACGGAATCACTCATGTATTCACTCGTGTGTCTGGTGCAAGCTTGAAAAGAGCCGCTACAAAGATCGCGTCATGTTGACACCGACAGCCAGCTTGGAACCAGAAACGTCTTGAAGTGTGTAAACAAATCCTTTCATGTTAAACGCCTTTTCAACTGACAATGAGTTGAGAATATATGTGTATTTATGTCTGCATGTGTGTGTGTGGGTGTGTGTGTGTCGGTCTGTCTGTGTGAGCATTCTTTAAGGTTGTGAAGGAGGGGGGGTGTTCATCCTGTTATTTATTTGCACTGCTGAAATGTGCAAATATTATCCATTTGATCCTATCACATTGGCATTCATAAGGATAAACTGACTTCCAACTTGTGAAAGCATCTTTATATCTCGTGCTGAAAAAATAGGAAACAAATCATGCAGGCTTCTTGAATGGAAGGCAGCTAGGTTGTGATATCTGTCACATAGGAAACAGCCAGAGTGTCTCCCCATTTAAGAGTTAAGGGCTTTTTACACTTGTAAAATTTTGCTTAGCCCCGGACCAACGGTGGGGCTAAGGGGGGGCCTTAGCCCCACCGTTGGTACGGGACTATCCTTAGCCCACTTTCTGTTTACACTCGTTTTTGCCAAAGTGGGCTAGCCCCACCGATAGTACGGTACTATCTGGCCCTGCAAAATAGCAGGGGTTAGCACCGCAATTGCGGTGCTAGCACCGCAATTGCGGTGCCAAGCAAGTGAGTGTAAACAGAACGAAAAAATAATCCTGGGCTAAGCGACGGAGACGAAGTCCGACCCTCACTGACCAATCAGAAACGAGGTAGTCAAGTGCTGCCGGCGCGCGCGTGTACGTGTACAGTACACAGCGTAATTATGAATATTCATGTGGTTTGGAAAGTCCGGGGCTAAGAAATACGAGTGTAAAAAGGTCAGTTTTCTCCTTAGCCCCGGACAAGAGATAGTACGGGACTAATTGGCAAGTGTAAAAAGCTGAAAAAATTGGTACGGGACTAACGATAGTCCTGGGTCAGAGAAAGTCCGGGGTTAGACGCCACCCACTTCTGCACTTTTGAAGTGGTCCACCCCAAGCACACACAGTTCATACTTTACTGATCCCCATTCAAGACCAGTAGCACTGTAACAGTTTAGCTGGAAGTGTGCTGTGATTCAGCCATCTCGTTTTGTACAGATACACACAAAAAATGAAAGCAAACAGACATCACTTTTTCAGGGCAAACATATTTTCTCTGCACAATCTACATCTCCACAGATGTGCCTCAAGTTTATGGAAATGGATTTGAAATGAGAATTGGATTTATAATGCTCCTCACTTCCTGTAAAGTAAAAATATATATTTGTTTCATATGGATAGAAATTTGTATGCTGGTACAAGACTAAATCTATGTGCAGTAGGTCCTGTAGATGTCATACACAAATTGTACATTGTGAACATGATATGGGTAATATACAGGGTATGATATATTTTTGTTGTCTTTTAAATGCATCCAATGACTCCTGAAGTCCATAGTAAGATTTTGTGACAAATTTTGTTGCAATTATTACTTGCATACAACAAGTGCAGCATATTCATCTTAAAGGGAATGCAAACCCAAAGAGCAATTGGATTGAGTGAAAGCGGCAACATTAGAAGAACACATCAGTGAAAGTTTGAGGAAAATCGGACAATCAATGCAAAAGTTATGAATTTTTAAAGTTTTGGTGTTGGAACCGCTGGATGAGGAGACTACTAGAGGTTAAGACATATGAGTGGACAATACAAACAAAATATAAAAAAAAATTCCACAAAAATTCACTTTTCTAGCATTATGAAAGAGCACTTGACTAACCGCTTTCAGAAAGCAGGGGGAATAATTGCTAACCTTAACATAATGTCAGTATCAAGTTGATGGAATTTGTAATTTTCATGAAAAATGATTTTTTTTGTGGAATTTTCTTTATATTTTCTTTATATTGTTGTCCACTCATACATCATAACCTCTAGTAGTCTCTTCATCCAGCGGTTCCAACACCAAAATTTTAAAAATTCATAACTTTTGCATCGACTGTCCGATTTTCTTCAAACTTTCACTGATGTGTTCTACTAATACTGCTGCTTTCACTCAATCCACATTGCTCTTTGGGTTTGCGTTCCCTTTAATGAAAGACCGAACTCTGATGGAAATTAACTCATGATTTTATTTAGATTACATTCCAGATCTCTTCTCACACTTTGCATTTTTGCAATTAAAATGTGTGAGTATGCAAGAGAGAGAGAAAAAAGGCAATTCAACAAAATCCAATTCTAGGACCATTCAGAGATAGTGTTGAAGTAGCAGAATGAAATAGGCTACTTTTGAAAGCTCACCTGGCATGTCAGAAACATAATTCATTCAATGCAATTACAAGCATGAAAGAATGTGCATGAATGAAAATTGATCAGGTGATAGTTTTATGGTACTTCTGTAATAAGAAGTGCTATATATTTCTATAAGATTTCAAGCATGATATAGAATGATGTTCATATCTCAAAATCTCGGGAGAAAAGACAAATTCCTTACTTTCTCAGAGGGGTAGATTTAATTTTTGGGTGATAGTAAATTGCATACCTTGTCATATAGTTTTAAGTATCATGAAAAGACAAACATAGGAAGCCGTTTGTTTCATAAGTTATTATGTGAAATGGGGTTCCTATCTTCTTAATGGTTGCAGGAGGTTGTCTGATTTTTTTCTTTTCTTTTTTAGCCTGTCACTCCGATGGCACAAAATACAAAGATAACTACTGGTAATAATCAAACCAATCTCAAAGAGAATCATATAAAGCTGTGGATTCACTTTTACTTTCATGGAGTGTTATATTTTATGAAAGGTCCTTTAAATCATTATTGTTCCTATGCAGTTGCTATGGAGCTAGGATTGGGGTCAGTGGATAACCCCTCCCTGTACCAAAGCATATCCATGATAAAAATAAGTGGTGCAGTGATGCAAACACTTGACTATCCTAGTTTTGTGCTAGCTGGTACACCTGGATGTTTATCACAAAACATCAGTGTTTTGGCTAGAAAAGAATGCAAACTTTTGATTGTATGGTGATAAATGTCAAAAGGGATTATTTGGGAATCTTTGTGGGGATTTGAAGTTGCCCTCTTTGTGTGTGCATGTTGTTATTTGAAAAGAGATAAAAAAAATTTCAATTGTATAACTTAAGATGCATTCCAAGCTGAAACATACCACCATGCATCCAGTCAGAGAGGTTTTAGCTGTTCTGTTTTCATGGCCCATTTGGTAATGATTCCAATTCCATAATTTATCCACCTATTGTACACAATTTGAGATGGCATTCTTAACCCATTGAGGATGGTGTGATTTTGCTACAACATGCATTTCCCATAGACACCTGCCCAAGTATAACCTGGGACTTGTCCTCAACAGGTTAAATTCTGCAAGCCAAGAGATGCAGGTTCTAGGTCTCGTTTTATGAAACTTGTTATCAGTGACAACTGCCACATTTCTATGACAAATTTGCTCTCATCCAATCAGAGGCAAGGATTTCAGTATCTTATAACAACTATCAAACCTTGTTATTGATGACAATTTTTTATGAAACCGGGCCCTGAAGAAGACTGCACTCCAGCACGCATCAGTATGAATTGTTCTCAAGACTTCTTGCATGGCATATGCTTGGTTTGACCTAACAATACAGTTAACAAGCATGATATTTTACGATCCATTGTGGCGCACACATGCAAAGGAGCCGCCATTCGACAAATCAAACCTGGAGATAATCCAAATCAAGCTCAGCGTTCTCGTATCACTCATGACTTTTGTCTACCTGGGACCTCGTTCGATGTCTTGCTCTTTTAATGTAATTTCCGTGTTCCAAAACAAAAGTAGAGCTTCAAAAGCTCTTAGTTGAAGAGAAAAGGAATCTGCAGTATTGTTCCAGATGAACAGGACTGGAAAATCTTCTTTGATCCTTTCATCGTACTTTGGATGTATAGAATCATAGACGTGTGGTAGAATATGAGGTATTATGTGCTGCTTGATAGTCTGATATGCAGAAAATAGTGATGACACATCAGATATGTACCAGATATTTTGATACCAAGTCCTGAAGCAGTGATAATTGCATGTTCTCACTTACCCTTAACATTCTGAGAGTACGGCAGTAAACTTTTCAAAGGCACAGAGGGCAAACTTGGGGAACATTGGCTGACAAAACAGCCCCCTGCAGTGGTGTGCCTTCCCCCTGATTTTTTATTCCTACCAGGGTTATGTCAGTAAGCTTCTGGTTACACTCATAATGCATTCTGATTTCGTGCCAACAGTCGGCCCAAGTCATAAAAGACCCAACTTGTCAGTGCTGAGTGTAGATTGTAGTTAGAATTGGTTTCTCCCTTTTAACTTCTGCATTTAAAGCATTTAATCCTGGTGGAAAATGACACAAATTTGACCAGAGCAGAACTCCTCATCATACATAATCAAACACACATAAAAAATGTTCAGATTTTTAGTTTTATGACTTCTGAGTAGGAAATTAGTCCTTTCTTGTTCTGAAGTGGGAAGTAGGCATCACAGTGGATTAATGGTTCATCTACCTAAGATGTGTAGATTTTTTTGGACAGGAAGATGGACTTCCGACTTTATTGCTGTAATCTAAATTAGTTGATCACAGTTGTGCAAAGCATCCTAGGATATGTTATTGCATTTGTCTTCAGGAAATGAGAGAGTCATACATTTAATTCTTTTCTTGACTTAACTCACCCAAAGAAGAATTTCTAATGTGGCACGCGACCAGTAAAGTTACAGAAGTTTGTAAGATGTCGAAATGACATATTTTTGTAACCCTCTGATGTCTACGGAGAAGACCAGTCAACATGACAAATGTACCCATACCGAAAAAGAATATCATCCGATAGCCATCGGATGATCATCCGATGGTTATCGGATAGCATTTGGGCAGTGATTTGGTAGCTATCAGCAATCACCCGCTACCCGATGTCTTCCTGATAGTTTCTAACCCAGTTATCAGCAAGACATCGGCTAGCCGATGGCCAATTGATAACTATCAGGAGCACATCAGCAAACTTGGTTTTTGAAACAGCTTCTCACCTAACCATCAGGAAGACATCAGGTAGCTGATGTCTTTCTGATCGTTTCTAACCCAGTTATCAACAAGACATCGGCTAGCCGATGGCCAATTGATAACTATCAGGAGCACATCAGCAAACTCGATTTTTTTAAACAGCTTCTCATCTAACCATCGGGAAGACATCAGGTAGCTGATGTCTTACTGATGGCAAAGCATCAACCATCAAGATGACATTGGCAAATAAAAACAGTTTATATCAGGAAGCCATCAGAAAACTTGTAGTTTCAAAAATCTGATCATGTGTTATCACCAGGAAGACATCAGTAAACAAAGTCTCTGAAACCAGGAGTTCATATACAATATATGTTTGTGTGTCATTGAGAAAATTTATGGGCCAGGCCAAGAGACTGGGGGAGAGACTGTATGGGGTGATGATGACCTTGTGGTCAGACCAATGAGGTGCCCACCTCCCTGGTTAAACCAGCTTTGAAATAACCGTTGGCCATCATCATTCCTACACCACTCCATGCACAACTCCAATAGGGTCTATGTCTCTCCTCCATCATTCTTATCAGCAGGTAAGCAAGTTTCTCATTTTATCCCATATTTTAATGTCACACAGTAACAGAATGTCCTAACTTTGTGTGAAAACTGAAGAGCCTGCAATTTTGGTGGATCAAGTGTAGCTGCAATGTTCAGTATGAGCCTTATAGTATCCAGTGTCAGCTAGAAGATGATGAATGGAACATGATTACCCGGTGTACTGTACCAACTGAATGGTGAGTGATTGTGAATCCGCAAGATGTTAATGGTAGTCTCTAAAAGGACCAAGCAATGTTACATGGTATCAGGAGTGGAGCCTAAACGTTTTTGCATCAGAAATTGTGTCAATTAACTCCTGCCATGTGATACGTTAAGCTCCATGAGACATATTTACGCAAATTGCTATGAGTGGGACTGTGTGTGTTGTGCACTGGATATACACCTGCGCGATGGTACACATGTAAGTCTACCGATCGGACTTTGAGATATTGGCGGGAAGTGCTTTATAGTACTAGTATCTCTATGAACCGAGATGATATAGAGTCTCTGCGTGGATTATGTGGCAATGACATATAAATTGAAAATTGATCGTAACAGAGATTCCTGCAGAAGGGTGCTGACTTCGTGTGACCGGATCCACCAGCCAGAAATTGTCCCATTACTATAATGTACAAGGATTGTGACGTGGTTTGTGGATGCATGCGGATTTCTTCATTTGATTTTACATGATGGAGCAGCTACAGCCTCGACCCAAACAGCTTGAATTTGAATCTACAGCTAATCTTCCAAGAGAATGGACAGTGGAAAGAGGAATTCCTGCTACCGGTAAATGTTTCTCTAGCAATTATGGATGGGAAAACTGAGCAAATCAAAGTTTAGATACTCGCAATACCGTACCTGATGTTGGCCAAGGGGTCATGAGGTACCAGATGGTCAAGCCTGCAGAAGAAACTCTTCAGAGTGTGTTCGAAATGTACCCGTCAGCAAGCCATTGCCGGTGGCTGGTATATAGGTATATATCCATAGTGCTATCAGTATCAGCCATCGGAAAATGTACCCATGTATCGGAAAGCCATTGGCAAATGTATACCCATCAGCAAGCCATCGGGAAATTTACCCATCAGCAAGCCATCAGGAAATTTACCCATCAGCAAGCCATCGGGAGATTCACCCATCAGCAAGCCATCGGGAAATGTACTCATCAGCAAGCCATCTGCTGGCGGATGGCTTGCTGAAGGTAACTAATTTGCATGTGAAATTGCCATCCGATAGCCATCGGATAACCACCAGATAGCCATCGGATGGCCAGTAGGTATAGCGATCCACAGTGCTATCAGCAAGCCATCAGGAAATGCACCCATCGGCAAGCCATCGGGAAATTTACCATCAGCAAGCCATCGGGAAATTTACCCATCAGCAAGCCATCTGCTAGCGGATGGCTTGCTGATGGTAACTAATTTGCATGTGAAATTGCCATCCGATAGCCATCGGATAACCACCGGATAGCCATCGGATGGCCAGTAGGTATAGCCATCCGCAGTGCTATCAGCAAGCCATCGGGAAATGTACCCATCGGCAAGCCATCGGGAAATGTACCCATCAGCAAGCCATCGGGAAATGTACCCATCAGCAAGCCATCTGCTAACCGATGGCTTGCTGATGGTAACTAATTTGCATGTGAAATTGCCATCCGATAGTTATCGGATGGCATAGCATCGGATAACTATCGGATGGCCTGCAGATGGCCATCTGCAGACCACATTTATTTCGCTATGGGTATGGCCTATACATATTAACTTTGGCCATACCATACAGAGTTATGACATTCTAATGTGCTCTTTATATTTTGTATCGTTGTAGTTGGAACCACTGCCACACACTGTGTGCACCTGTTAGATAAATGTTTTGGGTGGGGGATAGGGGATGGGGGGACATGGAGAGCGTCCTAGGTGAAGTTTCACACCTCTCTGATGCACATATTGGAGGAGAGTAAATTGAATCTAGAGTGTCAGATGTCCTGTTTGTGCACATTTTCAGGGGATGAGAATTATGATGGCATTTCATGATACTTCTTCTTCCTCTACAATCCCATGGAGCTGTAGTGTGCAAATATTTTCATGCCAATTTTCTTCCCTCAAGTCCAGGAGACTGCAGAGCTGGTTTCACAAAGTTGTCAACTTCTGTCTGAATGTTTCTCACCTACTGTAAAAGTGGATTTTTTATGCACATTGTATGCAACCAGAAACTACCATAAAATTAAAAGCATGCAAATATTTTTGCTTGCCATGTGTTCCAGCATTTGATGTCTTGATTCTGTGGAATTAAAAATATGTGAAAATTGTCTTACTCAGCCATAAGATGATCCACTTTTACAGTATCTCCCAAATGAATTAATTCATGCGAGTAATCCAAAGTATGAAGTGAACAATCAAATTTTCTGCATTCCTGGATCAAAAGTCCTTCTCATCTTGTCCGAGTCACAAAAGGAAGGAGATTTTGCTGCTTAAGACGTTTAAAAGTTACCAACAGATCTAATAAAGCAGATGTGAACAGGTACATGTTAGCATGTAAGGTTTCCCATTAGCATTAAAAATGGAATATCTAGGCCTAATTTTGGTCTTATGACCAGTGATGTCTTTTGACACAATACTTGCCTCATTTTTGTTTTGCTCTGAAAAAAGATAAATCACCAAACAAACTGAACCAATGTGAGATTTCTCTCAAAATTCAGTGAAGGAATTGATTCATTTTCTTTGCCTTTGGGTGATATGTGACGTCTTTAACACCTGACTGTAAGTAAGCCACATTATGTGTTAGACAGAATCAAAGGTTAGATTTAAGGTTTCCAGCAGAGTGACTTTTGTAAGCAAAACAAGAGCATAGAAATTTTCTGCAAACCACATGAAAGTCACATGAGAGAGACAGCTCATGTATGGTGCACATTGAGAGCCACCTGAAATGGCTCTCCAATATCTTGAATGGCCTGAGTTCTCTGAATATTCTTATGATTGAACTCTTGGAACTTGTAATGTAAAGATCTTGTGAAAACCCTTTTTTTTTTTTCATGTGCCAAGAAGGTTGCCAAGAAAGAAGAGAATATCTTACACTTGGGTTTGTTTTTTCCCTTGCCATCACACATCTTTATCCCCTTTCTTCCATGCTATAAAAGAAACAGGAGATTGTCACAATTGTTTTTGTTTTTTTGTTTTTCCGGGAGAGGGTTATGATTGTACCGTTGTCCAGAATTTTTTTTTTTTAAGCTTTCAACCCTCAAAGTCACATGGTGGTGGAGTGTGCGTCAACACTTTGCAGAGAACGCAAGAGGAGAATGGCAAGCGGAGCTGTTGTTTGCGTGACAAGTATCTTCTTCAGAATATCTAGGATTGTTCAGAAAACAGACCCAGACAAAAGCCACCAGCGATACTGGATTTGAAATAAGACTTGTGGACGTGATCTGTCTGTGCACATTGGTATGGCTGTACAATGTTCAGCAACAACAAAAACGAGACACTTTGTTGAGCAAGGGCAACGGACTGTAATGGCTCAGTCTGTGTGAGGGATTATGGAAGCTGCCAGGAACAGATAAATCCAAATTTACAGTGATGCCGTCACGTGCCTCTGGTGTTTTTGGGCGTGATGGAGGCTCGATCGCCCAAGGCATCTCCATTGTATCCGGTCCCGTCATCACATGGCGAGAGGTGTGAGTCGCTCATCTGCGAGCTTAGCCTTTTGTGATGCACAAGGTTTTATAATAGAAGACTTTGAAGTTCTCGCATGTAATTACATATATGGGAGGGTGGTGCTGGCTGTAGGACACAAAAACTTGTGATACGCACATTAGATGGAGAATTGTTATATCAACTTCTGGTCAAATCTCCTCCCCCCCCCCCCCCCACACCACACATATTTTGAAGTTCAATTCCATGCTATATTTCATAAAGACCGTAGATAGATTAAGTAAACTCAGTCTGGATAAATATCAAATGTTTATGATTTCTTCTATTCTGTTTTAATATCAAAGTAATTTTGTCATTTCATCATGTGTTTGGACAGAGTCAGCCAATTAGATGCAAGGATTTCAGTAGCTTATTAAACAGTTTGTCAGAAAAAAATATCTAACAAAATGTTTGATGAAATGCCTCCCCCACACCCCCCCCCCCCCCCCCCCCATCCAATCAGCATGGGAGGGAATGTCCCCTGAAAATTACACAGAGAAATACACTTTGCTGATATCAGAAATTCGTTGATACTGTTTTCAACTTGGGGCAATTTGCACATTTTACTAGGTGGTATATGTAGGCCTATGTGTGTGTGACTTCTTTCTAGGTATGTAGTATACGTGCTGGAAAAACCAAATCCGGAAATTGAGCAGACCACATACAAGCCTGTTTCTGAAAACCATGTCTGGTCACAAACATTTTCAATACTATTACCTCTGTTGCACAAATACATTTCTACACATAAATGTAATATGGTCACATATGGAACCATTCAGTGCTATTCCAATAGAGCTGTTTTTTGCATCACTATTACTTATTACATTATATCATTTTTTTTTTTTTAATTCTCTACCCAGATTCCTTGCATTTGAAAGTATAATATTGAGTCCAAAGATCAACTACAGTTTTGGACCATTCTATTTGGGAAATATCACGCTATAAAAACTATGATATCTGTTTCTCAGAAACTTTTACCAAAGTGATGCAATTCTACCAGTATCGCTGGTTTCATGAGTAGGCATTTGGATGGTTGTGAATTGCCCCTTTAAATTATCTCTCCTCAACATTTTGTATATATTTTTTTTTGGGGGGGGGGTGGGGGACTCACTGAGGCATGTCAAATGTAATCATCATACCCGAAGGCCGCTGTGATACAATAGTGATTAAATGCTTATGTAATCCCTGTTCATGAACAGCCAGTTTGAGGACACACATCCTGATCTTCCAAAACAGAAAAAAGGAGAGTTGGCTGGTTTGCATGTTTCAGGCAGATGAATGAAAAACTTGTTTCTTATTTGAGTTCTGTTTACCTGTAATTCCATTGATTCAATTGTAAAAACATAGAAAGGCACCTGATTATCTAGAAAATCAAAATTTTAATTTTGTCACTAATTAACAAATTATTTGAATTCTTTCATTCAGATTTTGTGCAGTTTTGACAGTATAAGTTATAACCAATGCCATCAAGTTTTTTTTTTTCTGCAATATTTTTATGTAGTAAAATTTCAGAGTTGCAATTTAGTAATTGATCAATTCTGCAGTAAAAATTGTCCCATGACTTCATGAGTTTAAGAGTCAATTGTGTGATTTGAATGAGATCAGTGAAGGTTGGATGCATGAAGATTAAAATCATGATAACCGAGGAAGCTGTTGAACCCTTTCAGTCCCGCCGTATTAGAATGCTATGTTGTGCATGAACATGCTGTAGTTAAAAGACAGATTGTGAGCAGGAAGTGTATGATAAGGTCTTCCTCTGACTATATGCACAAATAAAATATCTAAAAAATAAGTGGTTAAGGATAACAAAGAATGATGTCCATCACAGGGATCTCGCCAGCGTATATCACCCTTGTCGGCGCCGACAAGCGTGCGGTTTGAAGAAACAATTGCCGACAAGGGTAAAACTTGCCGACAAGGGTAACACCACGCGTGAACTTGCCGACAAGGGTAACTTCGGACCAATTTCTCGCCTTTTTTACTCTTTATTATCTGGCTAGAAAAGTAGCTAGATGTCGAAAGGAGCAGCAGTTTGCAAGCGCAGAAAGTTATCCACGCAGTACAGTCACCGCACCGATCACAACAACGCGGCTCAATAGCGACGTACATGTATTGTACTAGCTAGCAGCACATACCACATCACACACTTGCTCACTCACCGTCATGCGCTCTGATTCGGGATCCACACACACATACAGTACTGTACATGCACCAAGGTGGTCCTCCCTGGTTGCATGCACCCAGCCGGCCACAGACAGCCGCCTGTGTGTACGACGGTATTGTGAGAGGGAAAGAGAGGACGGAAAGAGAGGGTCGGAGGCCGAGGGAGGCTGAGGAAGGCTGACACGTGCTCGCTTGTTGTCACGCTTGTTGTCGGGTTACGCAAAAACAAACGATGTGAAATGCATGCCCCCCTCCGCCAAAGGTTTATTTATTTATTTATTTTTTTTTTTTTGCTGCTTTGGTTTGTTTGTTCGTTTATCTGCCTGTCTGTCTCTCTATTCGCAAAATAAGTGAACATTTGGGAACAGATTAGGATGAAAATTTCAGGAACAGTTGGTTGGTAAAATGGCGCAAGGAACAGATGATTAAATTTTGATAGTGATCAGGATTTATAATACCACCGGAATTCACCGCCAGGATCCAAGATTTTTAGACTTTGTTTCGTATATTTGAAAGGATTCGTATCAATTCTTTAGGAAGCCGGCCATCGGCAATGACGCAAAATATTAGATGCGTTGAAAGCATTGCCGCAGAGAGAAAATTAACCCCATCTTTCGTTTAAAAAGAAAAAAGAAAAAAGAACGTGCGATGGAGTAAGCAAATGCAAGTTGTTATTTTTTTTGGGGGGGGGGGTAGTTTCAGCGGGTTATTATTTTTTTTTTTTATTTAAAAAGCCATGCGTTCCATTTAAGCCTTTTCACTCTCCATGGATTTGTAAACGTCATTCGTGAATATTCCATTTTCCTTCTCCGGGCCGACATTATTCTGTCATGATGGTCTTTCAACTCAAGTTCAACGTACGTAATGCTCCACGTGCTTCTGGCTTGGTTTGTTAACAGGTGCGTTTAGGGGGCCTTCATGGGTAGAAAATAAATGGATAATCATTCATCAATGTTCCCAGTTGGTTTACATGCTATTTACACGCTGTTTACGACCAGTGAAGCAAGGTGGCAGTACGCGCGGCATTCCTTTATCTGACACCTGGCTTTCGTGGAAATGTCGTGGAAATTTCCACAAGCCATGATATCAAGTTTCCCCACTGCCTGTGGTCGTGTTTTTTTTTTAATTCTTCATTACGAATATCAATTTGTTCAACTTGAAAATGTAGATAATTTGCTTCGAGCACGTGTTTCTTTCTTTGTTGTTGTTGTTGTTTTTTTTTCATTGCAGCGTCGGTAACTTTTTGTTTTGTTCATCGTCCGTGCATGGCAGGGGTTCATGAATGGGAGTATAACGATAGGAATGACTGGGGAGAAAATAAACTGAAAGAAGGAAGCATCTAGGGCAAGCTGTCTTTGTTTTTCTCTACACCAGCATCAGTGTGTGTCTGTGTTTATTCATTTTTTTTTTCAATAATGCTCTTGCTTCAAGGCGCTACGCTTTTCCCGCGTAAAATTGATAATGGATACCGCACGCAGAGGCCCATGTTTTGACGTGAAGAACCATACATTCTTTATCTATTTATGATATTTTTTTTTTTTCAATTTAAAATAAAGAATGTTTGGTTGTTCAAAGAATGTAAAAAAAAATATTATTTTGACATTTCATGCGCCGTCTTTTTTTTTCTTTTACGGGAGAGAGCGAAATGTTCTTCTCTTTAGCAATGACGGCCTATACATAGGCATACTGTGACGCAGTTTTGATTTTCGTGAACACGTGAATTGTTCTCCTTCCATACAGTTCTTGATTTAGTGAAAGTTAACAATGTTTTTCACATTCACAAAAGCAGTTTGGTTAGCCTGTGTGTTCGCTGCCAATGAAATTTCTAATTAAAGCGATGCCCCAAACGGGTTTACTCTGAGGGTTTGTTCCGAAATAATAATAGAATAATACTACATTCCTTATTATTCTGAATGTTCGTTAATCGGACAATAATAAAGAAACAATGTCCGTTAATTTCCAAACAAAATCAGTTTTGTTATTTCGAACGTTCTACCAGTGAAATTTCGGAAGAGTAAGTTTTCTTACTCTGAGGGTTCGTTACTCCGACAGAAAAAAAAATAGTACTGAAATAGTACTAGATTCTATATTCAGAAGGTTCGTTAACCGAAAGATAATAAAAAAAAAAAAATGTCCGTAAATTTCAAAACGAAATCAGTTGTCATTTCGAACGTTCTGCCAGTGAAATTTTGGAATAAAATGACGGCACAAAACAGCCTGTTTTTGTATTCTAAGGGTCTGTTAATCCGACAGAAATAGCAATGATAAAATAATACATTGTTTATAGATTCTTCATTCTGAAGGTTTGTTAACCGAAAATTAAAGAAAAATGTCCAAACAAAATCAGTTTTGTTATTTCGAACGTTTTGCCAGTGAAATTTCGGAATAAAACGACTGCCCAAAAACAGTTGCAGTTTTCTTACTCTGAGGGTTCGTTACTCCGACAGATAAATGATAAAATGATGCTAGATTCTTTATTCTGAAGGTT
The DNA here is from genome assembly GCF_964275005.1 of Diadema setosum. Classification (NCBI taxonomy): domain Eukaryota; kingdom Metazoa; phylum Echinodermata; class Echinoidea; order Diadematoida; family Diadematidae; genus Diadema; species Diadema setosum. Next base: position 25,167,502 of record NC_092690.1, read on the forward strand.
CGTTAATCCAAAAATGATTGAGAAAAAATGACCGTTCATTTCACAACGAAATCAGTTTTGTTATATTTCGAACGTTCTGCCAGTGAAATTTCGGAAAACGACGGCACAAAACAGCGTGTTTTCGTACTCTAAGGGTCTGTTACTCCGACAGAAATAGTAATGATAAAACAATACATTGTAGATTCTTTATTCTGAAGGTTCGTTAATCCAAAAATGATTAAGAAAAAATGTCCGTTCATTTCACAACGAAATCAGTTTTGTTATTTAGAAAGTTCTGCCAGTGAAATTTCCGAAAACGACGGCACAAAACAGCGTGTTTTTCGGACTCTAAGGGTCAGTTACTCCGACAGAAATAGTAATGATAAAATAATACATTGTAGATTCCTTATTCTGAAGGTTCGTTAATCCAAAAATGATTAAGAAAAAATGTCCGTTCATTTCACAACAAAATCAGTTTTGTTAATTCGAACGTTTTGCAAGTGAAATTTCGGAATAAAACGACGGCACAAAACAGCGTGTTTTCGTACTCTAAGGGTCTGTTAATCCGACAGAAATAGTAATGATAAAACAATACATTGTAGATTCTTTATTCTGAAGGTTCGTTAACCGAAAATTAAATAAAGAAAAATATCCGTAAATTTCAAAACGAAATCAGTGCGTCATTTCGAGCGTTTTGCCAGTGAAATTTCGGAATAAAACGACTGCCCAAAAACAATTGCAGTTTTCTTACTCTGAGGGTTCGTTACTCCGACAGATTAATGATAAAATTAGTCTGTAATGAATCGTTTCATTTTATGATTAAACAAACCTTCGGAATAATGACCATCATTACATTTTTGTATGATATCTGTTTGATGTCACGGCCAAACTACCGCAGTATACCCAGAAAGGAAAGTGCAACGATGTCCCGAAAGTTCTCGATCGCTTCTCGCGCATCTGCATGCAATAGGCCTACCACCTGGTCGAGCAGACGGCGAGAAAGCAAAAACACTACGGGTATAGTTAGTACACGGCGCGCGTTGTTGCGATGCAGAGACGGCTAATTATTGCAACAATGAAACAGGGAAGGCCAAAAAGAAATTGGAACCTTCACCATCGGCACCTACTTCTCTTTCATTTATCATTTGGGAACTGTCGCCAACAAAAGGTATGGAGTTTTTGCATTGTTTCCGTGAGAATATGCCCCTCACAACGTTCATTACATCTCCGTGAAAATGTCGCATTTAGTGGCATTTTAGCGGCGATTTATCTGTGTTGTAATGAGCATTAGCGAAGGCTTCCGCGCTTCGCGCGGGAGGGGGAACCCCCCTCCCGTACCCACCCCCAGATAAGCGCGAGTAACTGCCGACAAGCGTGAAGAAATTCCTGGCGAGAACCCTGCATCAGTGATTGTGAATGGTACTCGAGAATAAACTCAGAATGGACCTCAAACAAATATAGTATAAAAGGGATTTAAAGATAAGAGTGTCATCAGCAGGGCTGTAATTTCATGGATCCATGGTGTAAGAGTAAATTGTTTCATATTGAAAGAGCCTATCCCCCTTCTCTTGCTTCTAGCTTTTTATACTGGAAAATATGTTCATTCCCCTCTATAATTTTTCCTGCTGTGTTTTTTCCATAAACATGCTTTTTTTGCTTCCAAATCTGAAGAGAAGAATAAAAATGCATTTGAAATGCTCAGACAAGGATGCTCTTTATCATGTTTTGGTCCCTCCCCCCCCCCCCTGAAGAAAAATGTCTTTTGTGGACTTTTCCAAACCTTTCTTCACAAAATAATCTTCTCTCTTAATCCTCTGAGTGCCAGAGTAGCTTTCCGTCTCGAGCTTTGTGTGCAAAATTTGTGCACATTTAACTCATTGGCAGAGAAGGAGTTAATAGCATTCTGTTGAACAGTGGGGGAAATGTGCTAAGGTTGAATCATTTATCATAAGAACTCTTTGTCTGCGTGTCACTGCCCCGAAAATTGTCATCCACGCTTATTCTGTGAAGTTGATTCCTCTACACTGGAAACTTTGAGGAGGTCTGACAGCTGTACAGTCAGTGTGATTTTGGGACTCTGTTGGTGTGTTTGCTTGTTTGTCTGCCTATAAATAGTCAACATAACATGCCTCATGTGTGCTGGCTCGATGTTTGATACTGTTTGTGTGTATCAAATAACGAGCATAATCATGTAGACCGATGTGATAAATCACTCAACTTGGGAGAAGAAATCTGAAGGGTTCAATACCTACCATTTCAAAATGAAAGTTTTTACAGTATTTTCTAAATCTGTTCAAACATTTTGGTGAGAGGGAGAGGGGAAATCATTTAGGAGGAGTTGAACTGAATATATAACTGCAAAAGCATGTAGGCCTATTACCTTGTATTTCTGTATATGGAAATAAAATTATTTGAATTTAGATTAGAATTTGAATTTGAAGGATGCAGTTTATACAGCAGGCAATACAGATTTGTATATTCCAAATTGTGATCCAAACATCATACTACTGTATGTCAAATGAAAAAGAAAATAGGGCCTACTCTTATTCCTCCAAATAACACATTCAACATTTTCTGTCTAAACTGTTTCAAATGCACAGTGTGACCCAATGACTAAATGGTATGGTGATGAATTAGTTTGAATCAAATGTGTCTTGAACTTACACCTTTAAAGTCAGCAAATGCTTATTATCAAGTATTAACACATGTGGTACAGTGTACATGGTATAGTGTGCACATGCATGCGGCAATTTTGTTGATATCCGGAATCATTGTTTAATGCTTAAAACAAAAACAAACAGAAAAGAAAACCTTGAATTTAGATACCAAAGGTTTATCCGTAGTTACGTCCTTACGGCACAGATGGCAAACACTGCAGAACAATTATAAGCCACTTATCTTGTATTGTTAAGTGTTGCTCTCCCCCTATGTGATTATTATATAATGATTTGGGATTTTCTGTCCTTTTAGTGAAGTGTGGTACGTTTAAAGTTCCATTAACATTTGATGGACTGATAGATTTCTCCATGGTCATCCCAAAGGTGCAGAAATGCCCAGCCTTCCCATTAAATGTGCTCCTTTTGTTGGGTTGAAATGCATTTGTTCAGATTTTTACATTTCTTATGGAGGGGGTAGTACCCTGCATGTCTGCAAAACTACAAAAACTGTCAAACCATTATATCCAATGAAAACATTCTCAAATTATGCCTTTTTATGCAGAGTAATACCACCCCCACCCCACCCCCCAAAATCTAAAACTTTAACAGTTTTAAAACCAACAGATATGATTGCAAACAGAGTGCAATATACCAAAATTAGTAATAGTGTCCTATTTTCCCAGGTCTGATGACTAAACACCAAACTTCCAGTTCACATAAAAATATTGAGAACTCCTTGCAAAATTTGTGAAAGTTTCATGCTTGAGAAAAGTTCTGCTTTTACAGCACGTGGCAGTATCCAGAAGTACGGACAAAACTTTAAACAGTCAATGACATATCAGTGGAGAGTGTTTTCTGGAAAGGAAATCAGCAATATTCAAATGCCATTGTCAACGTCTCTTTCGAATAGTTTGAAGAGGGCTTTTGAAGTTGGCTCTCTTTCTCCAGAAAGAAGTAGGAGCTTTCTAAGTGAAAGTAAACACAAACCAAACAAAGATCTTCCAGAGTCCAGAAAACTGTAGAAAGAGATAAAGTGGTCTGTAAACATATTTGAAGTTGTCTTCCATTAATGTGTTGTGTTTATAGCTGTGCTTGTGAAAGAGTTCTGCTGAAATGTCCTTTCTTGTTGATGCAAGTGTTGTGTGTGAAGATATCAGAATACAATTGTAGTTCTTTCCGGGGAAAGCATTCCTTCCAGGGGGTAATTTGTAGCGTCAGGACAACCAAATATTCCACTAAACCTACCTCGTCATCCACGTAGGCCCTAATTGCCCATGGCAAAGAGCATTTATGAAAAAAAAAATGAGTCACAACTCATCCAGAACAGAGGGAAAGAGAGTGTGTTGCAGGTAGATATAGACAGATATGCATGTAGAAAGATACAGGGAGATAGATAGGTATATACTTAATAGGTAGGTAGGTAAATAGACAGAATAGATTAGACACATAGATAGATAAATAGATAGATAGATAGATAGATAGATAGATAGATAGATAGATAGATAGATAGATAGATAGATAGATAGATAGATGGATAGATAGATACACAGCTAAGATAGACAGACAGATAGATAGATGGATTGATAGATAGATAGATAATAGATAGAAAGATAGATTAGATAGACAGACAGACAGATAGATAGACAGATGAGTAGACAGATTGATAGATAGGTAGATAAAGTAGACAGATAATTGTAGGTTTGTAGATAGATTGATAGATGGACAGGGAAAGATAGAGAAAATATAGAGATGGGGGAGGGGAGGGAGAGAGAGAATTTTACAGCAGCGAAGTGATCCAAAGTCAAAGTGCTAGGAATAAATGTGAACAAATTTGGAAAATGACTAAGAATGTTTTGATCTTTTTTGAATGCCACCATATCACCTGATTTGGTTCTCACAAACATGATGGGACCCTATATAGTTCAACCTCGATTATCCGGCCTCCTTTTATCCATAAATCTCTATTATCCGGACGCGTTCTCGTAGTGAAGGACTTTTTTTTTTCATCCAAAAATTGAGAAAAAACAGTGACTTTCATGGATCTATTTCACTAATTTCATAATTATTAGTATGTGCATGATAGGTTTTTCAATATCTAATGAGGTAAAACATGTATGATTTTCATATAAAGATATACTTTATTTTTGTGAAGAAGGGACTACAATTTTGCGCAGGCTAGCATAGATTACATCACTGTTGCGGGGTACGCTACCTGCCTAGCTTCCAGTGCACTGGGACGGCAGCTTGGACGGCAGCTATGTACATTAACATTGTGTCTCCCATATCCGGCCAATTCGCTTATCCGGATGAGCGCCGGTCCCGACATGGCCGGATAATCGAGGTCGAACTGTAGTTTCCCCTTTTAAGGTACTTGTAAGCTCTGTTGACAAGCAATCTTCTCCATCAAATTTCTCGACACAATTTTATTGTGGGATGCTTTTTCCAAGATTTTGCTCAAGAATGGTCGAGGATTCTAGATGATTACAAGGCTTTCTCCACAGAAGATGTCAGTGTCTCTAAGCAAACCACCTAAGTTCTGCATAAAATTGTAAATACATTGTGTAACCCACTACAAATGAGTGAGTACTCTGCCAGTATTGGAATCAGAGAGGGAGAGGGAGGAGAAGCAATAAACCAAAAAAAAAAAAGTTCTTAGAAATATTTTGTCCAAGTCTTGAAGTTGTCGACAAACAGGTAGAATGGGACTTTCATCTGAAACTTCACGCTGTACGTCCACAGGTATTAGTATTCTTGACGGGCAGGGGATACATAGGGTTAGAGATTGGGATGTCGGAAAGCTTGTAGAATTTCTGCTTCTTATAGTCTTGAAGACCGAAAGTCACCAACTTAAACATTGTTCATTTGCCTGGCTTCAGCTTGTCATTAGTCTTGATGGGATAAGTGCAAATCCCATCTGCTATTTTACCCCTTTCCACAAAACCTCTGCTGTTCAGTTTCTTGAGTCTGTCTGGATTTACAAGCTGAGCTTTTTGTGTTTTTCCTTATCAGCTCTACACAGTCCATGCAGCAACTAGTCCAGACAAAATGGAGGATGGGGGGGGGGGGGGGAGAAAAGCAAAATCATATGGTATTGGAATTTTTGTCAGGTTTGAATGACCATTGCATTCTTTGCGATGTTCACAAGAGAGCAACAATTATGGCTTCAAAAACACTGCAGCCCCGCCCTTTCGGTGCTTATCTCTTCAGCTTTTACCGTTTATGCTGGAAGGCGATTGACTGTGGCTACCTGGGACATCCTGTATGAAGTCAATGGGAAAGTGACAATCTAGGGGGAAAAGGGGTAACCTGCTTTTGTGATGTCAAGGGTCAAGTTAGGGCCTGTACTTCAGAGATGACAGGTGCATAGAATGAATATTATAAGGTGATTTATGGAGTGTGACTTACAATAAAGGCATAGAGGGGCACGTCAGGGGTGCGACAGGGGTGCGACATGGGTGTTTGGTTGCTGTTGTGTGTGTTGTTGGTGGTGGTGGTGTTGGTGTGTGTGTGTGTGTATATGTATATTTGTTATGAATTTGCACTTTAGAAGATATGAGGGTAACTTAGCATTAACCACTGCACATTCTGTCTGCCCATTATGCCCTACAACCCTACTAAACATATAAATCCTATAAAGTTAACATATACAAACACCGTAATACACACACACACACACACACATTTTCTTTGTATTCTATATTCCATTTTTTTTCTTTCATGAATAAAACATGAAATCAACGTGGAAATCATGCTTACAGTGAAACAAGTAGGCCTACACATAATGATGAGTAACAGCCTGTATTCTTGTCATTATTGCTGCAAATATACATACAAGAGAAGTGTACACGTACGTGTGTATGCAAACAAGCACAAACACTAATAGATTGAAATTGTGTTTTATATGTTTATCTATTCATTTGTAATTGAAATAATTTCATTCAGAAACTTTTAGCAGTCGGCCTAAACTTGTACAGGTGTGTGCTGTGGACAGTAATATAGAATATGAGAGAAAAAGTATAATAGTCTATTAAACACTCATATCTAAGTTGGTTAAATTGGAAGGACAGTATTACAAAGTAAGCAACAGCCATCTTCAAATCTACAGCAATTTTTCATTTTCTGTTTCTTTCTGTAGATTGGTGAATTGCTGAAATTGGTGAAAACATTGGTGAATGCGCTTATAAACGTTGCATTTAACACTCACTCTACCAAATAGTGGTGTGCAACATGGGTGGATGCATTTTAATACTGCTTTACTGCAATAAACACTCACTCTACCGAAATAGTGATGTGCAACATGGGTGAATGCACTACTGCTTCGGTGCACCTTGTTTGCTACATAGTGCCAAGCTGGCATGCCTTCTGGATTGCTTTGTTTGCCTAAGTGCCACTGTTGGACTGAAAGGCTCAGTGAATAACACAGATGTGATCATCCCTATCACTACTACCATTGTCTCAAAAGACAATGGCTTTGCAATGAGGCTTGTGGGCATTGTTCTACATGAGTAGTTTTGTCTAACACACACCAAGTGCTCAGTGTTTTATGATTTACAAAGGTAATGAAATGAATATACATGTATACAAATGTGATTGCTATATATATAGGATCTTTGCAGTTGTAGGTAAGTGCATGAGCAGATTAAGATGTTAAAGTGTATCAAGATGTCTTTCGGCTGCCTTACATTAAAAAAAAAAGGTTTTGATGTTAATGTTCTACACCATTTTGCATGCTTCATTGGGTAAAACAGCATTTGAACTTTGCTCACCTACGAGACACAGCAGTCGTGTTCAAATCATTGACCTCGCATATGCACAGATAGTTCGCACAGTCCGCACAACAGAGTGAATGGAAGATATGTATCTGTCTCTAGTGAGGGGTCGACTGTAATACTACTGTACAGTTAGCAAGGGGCCACCGAACAATAGGGAGATTTATCAGTCTACGAGTTCAAAGATTTAGCAAACATGAGCATATGTGACTCAGTGAAAAATCTTCTTTCACCAGTTACTGATAAAGCAAAAGACAAAGTTTTTCTCCCTCCAGTCTACAAGTTTAAAGATGTGTTGGTGGTTTACCCTAAAAAGTTATGGCACCATTGGCACCCCCCTACCTATGACCATATCTTGCCAAGGTCAAACCTATCAGCCCTATGGTCTCAAGATCTGTATGTGAACAGGTCCCACTTGGTAGTAACATGGTCACAGCAGTTCTGCTAGTATATTCTTGCAGCAGACAGAAGCTGCCTCTTTTTATTCACATTCCAGGGCAAAAAAGAAATATTGAAAGATTATGACTGTTCTCAAGATGTTATAGCTAGCTAACCCTTCGCTACCAGTACACAGAGGTTTCATTTTATGTCCAGCTCTACTTGTGAAGGTAGCGATAGGTTTCACACTATTTATGTTTGAGTATACATTAACACTTAGATTACAGAGGAGATCGAGTGAAACAGGTTTTGTGCAAGGAGGTGCTTTATGTGAACCAGACAATGATATGTGCATGAACACGTGCATGCAGGTCCAGGAATGGCTATTGGCAGTCCATCAATCTTGAAGGACACCTCGGGGATAAAAAGGTTAACTTTATAGTTATTGCCAGTCTCTTTTTTTTTTTTTCATTGCCATTTTTGCTAATGGTTGCTTGTGAGCAGCTCCCCATGCAAGATGGAAAATGCCAGCTTTTTGTTTACTTCACATAAATGACATTGAGAAGAAACACAACTGACTGACAGCCTGGTAAAAATCTAAAATACTTGGTATCAGAGAGAGAGAAAAAAAAATAGAATCCTTCAATGTTATTTATCAGGATCTTTTGGGAGAGCTTTGCGAGGCAAAATTCAGAGGGAAATACACACAAAAGCTATAGAGAGGAGACGCATTCCAAAAACTGCCTCGTGCCAGTTGGTGAATCAGATTGAATACTGTCAAGTTTATGGTGTAAACTTGGGGTTTTGGCATTCAGCCACACTTTTTGTTTGCCATTATCCCAGTGCAGCAGTGGTCTTCAACAGGAAATGTTTATAGACATATGGGAGAATCATAATGCCCGTTGGATAGACAATATTATGTGCTGGTATATCAGCACACAATCAAATAGCTGGAGGCTGTGAGCAGTGGGTCCCTCGGAATGGAAGGAATGCCACCTGCATGGCTTCCCATGTTCTTTGCACTTGCCTTTCTGTGATTGGTCAATTCTAGATAGGGTGTTTGCAAGGTGTGTCAGGGGTTTGACCAATCATGCGAGAAGGGGGCGTGTCTTGACAAAATCTGTGACCTTGTACTGGTGCTGGTGTACAAAGTGTGAAGGGATGCCGGGTTGTTTGTACTGTACAGAGAAGATTGTAGATCTGTCGTGGGGAACAGAAATTACATGATGCATTTCTGAACTAAGATAGTAACTAGGTATGGAAAGACAGGCTGTGAATATGTTTGCTTCTAAGTGGTTCTAATATTTGCACATCTCATCTCTTCTTGTGTATTTTCATGTGCAAAGATGGATATGTCTCAATGTAAAATGTTATTTGCTCTGTTAATATATTTTCTGATATATCCATCTGTCATGTGTGATATGATGTTATGAATGTGCATGTTTTTACTAATGTAGTATCTCCATATTTTCTTTCTGTCTATCTACCTATCTGCATATATGTGTGAATGTATGCACATGTATGTATGTATGTATGTCCCTAAGTATGTATGTAGTATATATCTACCTACCTAGCTGTTCATTTACAAGTGTAGGGCCTATATACATTTCTGTCACAATGAATGATAAAGTGTATGTCTCATATTTGTTGATAGCACATCTAATAGTGTATACCCTAACAGGTCTCTAGTTTCAATTCTGTTTATGAGCAAAATTAGCAAAAACATGAGCAAATGTGACTAAGTTTGATTTGATTTGATTTGATTTATTCACAAAATGCATATACATACATTATTCACAAATATGCACATAGTTTGTACATGAAACATATTACACATTTTGTCTGGATCGTCATAAGCTATGAAAAGCTTGACTGGGACGCCCAGTATGGATAACGTACACATATTATGTACATAAACATCGTTAAAAAAAATGAAAAAAAAAAAAAAAGTGAAAGTCTTCTTTCACCTGTTTAAACTGATAAGGCAAGAAACAGAAGTCTTTCTCCTTCAATTTTTCTATCTCTCTCCCTCTCTTTCTCTTTCCCTCCCTCCCTATCTATCTATCCATCTATCTATCTATCCATCTATCTATCTATCTATTTATCTATCTATCTATCTACCTATCTATCTATCTATCTGTTTATTTATCTATCTGTCTATTTATCTATCTATCGATATATTTATCTATTTGACTCTTTTTTTCTTTTTTATCTCTCCTCTGATCTCTCCCCTCTCTCTAACTATATTTTCCTCTCTACCTATTTCTGCCCTATTCAGTCCTGTTATCCCCCCCCCCCCCCCCCCCCCACTGTCTTCCCTGCTATGAGAGGAATGTTAGCCTCAGGGCTTTGGGATTAGGGTTACCTCTCTCTGATTGGTTGGAGTACAGTGGGGTGTTTGCTGGGTGTGTCCAAAGATTTAACCAATCACGCTCTAGGGGGCGTGTCATAGTCTAATACCTAGCATGGTAAAGATCAACTTGTTTCTGCTGGGGGGCATTGTAAAGTTGAGTACCTTTGGGCAGTCATGTTGTGCTGTATCGTGTTTAAGGTAGGGAATCCCATTTGCATGCCTCAAATGAAGAGTTGTATAAATACAGTGGTATGTTGAAGAGAGTATCATTTTAGAAACTCCCATAAAGTATTGAAAGTGGAAGGTAACATTTAGTACATTTTTATTGACCGTTAGATTTTGAATTGAATTTTTTTCGGGGCTCACCGTAAATTCCAGTACATTACTAGGCTACCTTTGCAGACCCATACACTGCATGTGTGTCCATCATGTATATTTTGTGAAGAAAGTTCATCAAAACTTACAAACATTTCTATGTACATTCTTGCCACACTCTCTATTACATCAGCTCTTATACTTTTAGATTTGTGTTTATAGATAAAAAAATACAGAAGACTGCAACAAAAAGGCTTAAGTGTGGCTGACACACAGAACTACTGAGTAGTTGAGTTTTGTGCATTATTCAAATTGTAGATAACTGTTGACTTCCAAATTTCTCAGCAGTGGCCTAAACAAGTCCCCTGAGGTTCATATTTAATGTTTTGCTGCATTTTTGGAGGTCTGTAAAAGGTATCCCCTACCTTTAAAGGCTGTGGCTTAAAAGGATTCAAGAATTGGAGCTGTGCATGTTTTTCTATATGAACCGAATGATTGTAGGCATGGCCCACAACATGCAAAGTAGTGAGACGTTTCTTGTAGGATAATCATATGGAGAATTTTGATACAGGGAGTGCACCGAGTGGATCCCAATGTGAAATGGGTGAAGACATCATGGGCGCAGCATGTTGGGGATGAACTTTAGAACAGTGATTCTCACAATATCATTAGCTCAGTTTGTCTAAGCTCGAGAGTTCAGTCAATTTTGCCACCTCATTTAAAACAAATAAACAGGCATTGATTGACAAATTGCCCTACATCAACATAAATAAAGAAACATTTCATGAATTTGAATAAATAAACAGGCATAATACAAGAGAATGCCAGGCATGTATAGCCCTTTTTACACTTGTATTTCTTAACCCTGTACTTTCTCTGACCCAGGATTATCGTTAATCCCTTACCAAATTTTTCAGCTTTTTACACTCGCCAATAAATCCCGTACTAAGCTCTTGTCTTGGCTAAAGAGAAAACTGACCTTTTTACACTCGTATTTCTTAGTCCTGTACTTTCCAAACCATGTGAATATTCATGATTACACTGTGCACTGTACTTACACGCGCGCACTGAAAGTACTTGATTATCTCATTTCTGATTGGTCAGTGGGGTTCAGGCTTCGTCTCCGTCACTTAAAGGGTGTGTACAGTTCTGGTCAAGATGAGGATTTAGCTTTTAATGTTTTGCGAGATATTCAGAAACCACTCTATGAGATGTCAAAGAGCAGTCAGTTCTAAGGGGTATCAAAAGTTTATTTGATGAAAATCGGTTTTGAAATGGCTGAGATATCCAAAAACAAGGTGAAACAAAGAGATCCTAATAAAGCTGTGGCATGTCGCCTTTTATTATTAGCACTTTTTTTTTGGATATCTCAGTCATTTGAAAACCAATTTTCATCAAATAAACGTTGAATCCTTCTTAAAATTACATGCTCTTTCATATTTCATAAGAGGCTTTTCATTATCTCACTTTATTGTTCAAAACATGAATCCCCACATCAACCAGTACTGTACAGTCCCTTTAACCCTGGACTATTTCTTCGTCCTGTTTACACTCGCTTACTTGGCACCGCAATTGCGGGGTTAGCACCGCAATTGTGGTGCTAACCCTGCTTTTTTGCAGGGCCAGATAGTACAGGATTATCGGTGGGGCTAACCCACTTTGGCAAAAACAAGTGTAAACAGAAAGTGGGCTAAGGAAAGTCCGGTACCAACGGTGGGGCTAAGGCCCCCCCTTAGCCCCACCATTGGTACGGGACTAAGCAAAATTTTGCAAATTGTGTAAAAAGCACTTATGACATTCACTGAATCAGTGTTGTAAACATTTAGGATGCATTAGAAAGCTTGTGAATTGACCCCATAGAAAGTCTTACAACAGAGGCGAGTACAACAGATTGTGGTTACTTGTTGAAGTAGACCTATAAATTGTTCCATCACACACAGAGACAAACAGGCACCCACACATCAAGAGCTGCCTGTTAAACTCTTCGATATTGTGGAATACTGGAGGTTTCATGCACCAGTGGCACTTATAACACATGTAGGCCCAAAAGATGAATGCATGATTTGCACATGTTAGTGTTTAATGAGTCATATTTTCTTCTATTCATCAATTGCTGATTGTCATTCTTTGTTTGTTTTTTGTCACTCCTGTTTTGCTTTGTTCACTTTAAATTCTCTTCATCAATAGGGCCTACTTGGCAAACAAAATGAAATCTGTAGTATGACACATGTTAAGACAAGAAGGGGAAGATAGATTATAACATTATTGTAAAGTAAAGAGTTGCTATAGTTGTTATTAATTTTCTTCATCCCCTGAAGTGTGTTAGTCTTCAGTCAAGGCTTTCATATGCTGTTTTAGTAAATATTGGCAGTCTTCAGCAAAGAGAGCTATTAAATGCAGAGCACGTTGGTACAAAGGCCATGTGAATTCTGCTAATATATTGTCATTTAAAACTATTCATGATCCATGGCATAGCCTAACCAGTGTTTTATTTTTACAGCAAAGTCCCATTATATCATTCCTTGGGACCAGCAATTTTCTTTTGTTCTACAAATATTTGGTCTTTGTGCGTGACGACTGCAAAGGCATTATCAATGAATTGAGAATTTAGACTAGTCCCCATGATAGACCCAGGGGGAGGGTCTTTCCTTTCACAAGTCACTTCAACTTTATCTCAATCCCATTTTGTGGAATACTTTAGCAAATGAACTGAAAAACTGCAAATCATTGTAGCAGTTCAGAAACAACTTTAGACTTTCTGTATTTAATAGCAACATAGTTTTGTATATGAAGGGTTTGTTTGCAAAAACCGATAAGTCCATTTTTGAAGATTTTGAAGTACGAGCTCTGTCATAAAGTACAAAATAATACCTTTTAAATGATATATTGGTCACAACATATAAAGGTAAATTTTTGAAGTTATGGTCAAAAGAAGCAAAAATTTTCTTATTATTCTCTTTATTTTTCTTGACCTTTAATCGCAAATATCTCCATTTGGAAAATATGGACTTATCGCTTTTTTCAAAACTCTTCATATTCTGCCAGTAGGCCTATATTACTCTTTTCCTTCTTCAGCCTGTTTTGATTGTATACCATTTGTGTTCTATCATATTGTACCCATATATTTTATGTTGATAAAGTCTTGTATTTACCTTTGGGGCCTATTACCAACAAGCCTAAAAGGATTTAATTGATCCCCCAACAATGAATATGTTTATACTATGACTTGAAACTGTAATGATAGATGTTTTTCATGTAGAAATGAGTGACATGTGGAAAATAAGTGAAATGAAATGAAATCCCCTCACAATCCTCTGCTTGTTTCTCTTACACTTTGCTACAATGCAGACAGTTAGTTAAAGGCATAATTTACTATTTGCAGATGAAAGAAAAAAACAAACAAACCCAGCATTAGTGCTTTAAAATTGATCTAAACTATGAGTTAGGAATAGAAACAACCCCTGTAAAAATTTGAATCTGTATAATTGATGTAAAGTGTTGTTAAATACACAAAATGTGAACAATATTTATAATAAAAATGTTTTCAGACTAAACTGTCTAAGCCTATAGTTACAGTGTATTAAGAAAAACACTGATATCTCCATATATTTTAGGCTTTATTGCGAAAATGTTATATGGTAGGATGTTTTGTGATACAACAGACCTACACATATGCATCAAATGTAATATCTTGAACATTTTTGAAATCACTGCTCCCAAAGGTAGACTAGACCTTTAACCAAGGATATAGAAGTCAGTTAGAACAGGGAGGTGGCCCTCCCTGGTTAGAACCTCTGTTCTGTAGTGTGGCATTGTATCGATGTATCTTGAAAGATTTGGTAGTGTAATACAGAAGTAATCACAATATTGTGTTCATGCAGTTTACCTTTCGATAGCTGTCCTGGTACATGTACATGAAATGACGTCAATGCACCAGTGAGTGTGCAAGAGCTGGATCAGTAAATTGCCATTGTGACATGGCATTGCATGTGTGTTATATCTGTATCAGTAAGCTGTGACTACTCAAACAGCTCATAGTACTGCAGAAACCAATTGGATTGTGCGGGAATTTCAGTGTGACCGAGTAATGATGCATGTAGGCCTAGGGGAAAGATGGAATATAGAGATTTAGATGAAAAAAACTAACAAAAAAGTGATAAAAAACCATTGCAATAAAAAGGGGAGTCATACCATTTCTTTGCAAACAAAAACAAACTATCCCAAAAAAGAAAAACACACTCTGCATTCAATTTCTTGTGAGCTGTTGTATGTAGGTTAATAACTTTTGCAGAGGGCTTTTGAGTAGTGGTTGACATATCTGGGTTTTGGGCCCCGGAAACTAAAAAAAAAAAAAGGCATGTCAACTTTTGATGCATTTGTAACAATGACCTGTTCCATTTGGTCAGTTGCTAAGCTAAGCTTGCAGCTGACTAGATATTCCATTGCCTCTCTTGCTGTGTAACACAGTCACATACACATAGCCTACACAGGCACAGATACACGCACACACACATACACACACACACACACAACTGCTACACCCCCCCCCCCCCCCCCAAAAAAAAAAAAAGTATCACAACCTTCATGACTGTGGTGTATATGTTATTGGTGTCTTACGCAGGGTTGTTGGATTCAGTACTTTTAGGTGCAGTTATGCTGTATATACTTTATGTCAATCTGAAAAGATGTCTATTCCCTCTGAAAGTTGTTGGGGTTGGGTTTTGGTCAAGTGGTTTATGCACTGGACTCACATACACAAGGGTCTGGGTTCAATACTTGCCGGAGGCATTTATCCTCAGAAACAACTTTACACTAATAAAGTGCCCCCCATGTCTCCCAGTGGTTAGCTAGATTTGCTTGGGTAGCTTCTGACACAGGCATTATCCTTGGCTAATAAAAGAAGCTAGGGTTAAGGTGTTACACCTCAATGTTTTATTGATATAAAACTTTTTGAAAAAGTCAACCCTTTTATCGAAACCATGCCAATGCATCATTGCTGTTAGAGGTTGGTCATGGAATAAGCAAGGCTGCACACTAACCCATTTTTTTTTTCTCCTGGTCTTACCTGTCTGTCGGACTAGTATTCGTAAGTACCCAGTCTGTTTATATTTTTTATTGGTCCATTCCTGAAAAGGTCACTGGTCCAAAAGTGATTTTTACTGGCCCTGGACCATTGGACCAGTGCCAGTGTGCAGCAATAGGTCTCCAATATGACACCATCATTAGTAACATCTCAGTGAAGTTCAAATGTTCTTTTGTACCACAGAGTACTGGCCCATGTCACCTATTTACATTTTTGCAATTATTACAAATAATGAAAATTATGTTCTGCATATACATGTACATTGTATATACAGTTGAACCTCTCTTATCCGGCCTCCCTTTTTCCGGATCTCTCTATTATACGGACGCAATCTCGCCGTGATTTTTTTTTTTATTTTTTTTTTTTTATTTAGGGCCTACGGGAGGAAAGGGGGATTCCCAACTCCTTGAGAACTCCTACACAAACACACATGAATTACATATTACTTCCAACATTAACATACACCTCTATTTTGGGGTCCGTTACTGAGTGTAACAATGAAAAGGTTGCAGTATACACATTACTACATGTGGTACTACAATGGGCTACATCAGTACATGTGTATGTATATGTACATGTATAAAGCATTGAGTCTCCCGTATCCGGCCAAATCCCTTATCCGGATGAGCCCGGTCCCGACTTGTCCGAATACGAGAGGTTCAACTCTACTTTCTCTGTTTATTTTAGGGAAATGAAAATAAATTTGAATCTTGAATCCTGAACCTAATCATCTTTCCTATCCTAGCGTATGCATATTAAATATATAAAAAGGAGAAGAGAAGAAAACAGTGTTCATTACATAAGATATACCTCATGTTACATTCTTTTTTGTTCCTTGATTTCTTTTCATTCAGGATGCTCTTTGCGGACTTCACATCGGCGGCCATTTTGATTTCCTTTGGCGCCCTCCTTGGCAAGGCGTCACCGCTACAGCTGATCATCATGGCTTTCTTTGAGGTCATCTGCGCCATCGGCAATGAACACATTGGCGTAAATATGCTTGGGGTAAGACGGAACTACTTTCTCCTTTTCCTCCCAATTTTACTCACCCCAGAAACTGTCTGCTTCATCCCGCCCAATCTCTATTTGGAGTTAAAGTGAAGTTTCCACGCTGTGGAAATATCTCTTGATGAATACCAAAAAAAAAAAAACAACAACAACAACAACAACAACAAATGGATGAATTGAATCGTAAATATTTCATCAAAACTATTTGTAATCTTTCAGTGCCTGTGTATATGTACATGAAGGGTTTGATTTCAAAATGAATTAAGTGCCAGTTTCAAACAATTCAAAGTTAGTCCACATCAGATAGAGCAAAACAAAATAAAATCTTTCCACTGATGCCTCACTTGTTACATAGCAACAAACAAGTATTCTTAAAGTTATAATACAAAAAATGCTATATTTTCATATTATTGCCTTTTTGTAACCGTTGAATATAAATATTTTGTTCTCAAACTCTTCATATATAACAGTTTATATTTTACTTTATGTCTCATTTGTGGCATCAGTCATTGTCTTTTATATACCCATACAATAAGGCGACTACAGTTCACGCTCTTATAAAATGATGTCATACATGACTTGTAATGGTTCAAGAGTAAATCAAAGAACTGTACTGTGAAATAGGAAATGTTTGCATGATTAATTTTGATGCCCATGGCTAATTTTGATGAAAATCACTGGCTAAAAGCATTGTGAATGAGATCAAGTTCTTTTGTACACACTTCAGCGTTTCCCCCCAAATATTTGCATTCCTTTCTTTTCACCCTCGTTTGATATGCAGAGCTTAAAGGGACTGTACAGTACTGGTTGAGGTGGGGATTCATGTTTTGAACATTCCTAAGTGAGATAATGAAAGCCTCTTATGAAATATGAAAGAGCATGTAATTTTAAGAAGGATTCAACGTTTATTTGATGAAAATCGGTTTTCAAATGGCTGAGATATCCAAAAAAAGTGCTAATAACAAAAGGCGACATGCCACAACTTTATTAGGATCTCTTTGTTTCATCTTGATTTTGGATATCTCAGCCATTTCAAAACCCATTTTCATCGAATAAACTTTTGATACCCCTTAGAACTGCATGCTCTTTGACATATCAAAGAGTGGTTTCTGAATACCACGCAAAACGTTAAAAGCTAAATCCTCACCTCGACCAGAACTGTACACATCCTTTAAAACTTGCAGATAGGCCCTATATTTCCACTCTGTGTTATCATATTTCGCATTCACAGCATGTCCAGAATTTTATTTTTCTGGTTCTGAGGAGATTTCAAAGGATGTTGTGGAAATGTGTTCAAATTTTCATTGGTTGCAGATATCATACATTGGCATATACATTGTAATCTTTGATCAGAGATTGTCTCTGACAATTACTCATGTATATCAACATGCGTACAATTCTAGTTGCATGACCTTGATTTCATGCAGCTTTTTTTTTTCTCTCTAAGTTGTAAAAGTCTGTTACTGAACAGTTGATACATGTCCAGCATATTTGGTCACATGTATGGACACATGCAGTTCCCTTGCATGTAACCTTCCTCTAAGTCTTAGTGATCAGAAAAAGGAGGAATGACAGGGTGTTCAGATGCAAAAAAATGAAAATAAAAAATACTAGAACGGTATAGCTATACCATGAATTTATACATCTGAATGCTGACTAACAAAACGACGTATGAGGAAATGACATAGAGAAACGACGGGCAGATCATCGTTTCGAACTAGAACTCGATAACTAATCGGCATTCAGTCATGTCTATTATGTGTCTGAATGTATGGCGACCATATAGAACGGTATAACTGGGCAGGGCTTAATGGGAGCACGCACAAAAGGTGACCCCATAGCTGTCACTCATGACCATAACAGCATGCGCAATGAAAAACTGCACATCTATACAATGTTTTCCAGGATTAGGTCGAGATTAGCGTTTGAACGGTCTGTCGGCTATACAATGATTCTTTGTGTCATTTCTTTATCGAGTTTTGGTATAAACTGTCTTGTGTCTCAACAGGGAGTGTTTTGGGAGGTCTCCACAAATCATTCACTTTCAGGAAAGAGAACTACATGGCCAAATTACTCCAACAAGCCTTATTTTTATTCAACACTTTTTCCCCCTTGAAAAGAAAAAGCCTTTAAATAAATAGATAAAGAATTCCTTTTCCTTGTGACAGAATAAATCACATGTGAATGTGTCTGCTCCTACTTATTGTGCTGAAAAAAATAACCACCTCATTTTCTATGGAATAGCAATCATGCAACCTTGGTTTTTTTTTTTTTTTTTTTTTTTTTTTTTTTTTTTTTTAAGCACAATTGCTCCATAGATACTCCTAAAAAGTGATTCAGTGCTGCCATGGAGGTTCAGCTTTTTCAAAGGCAGGCTCAAAGTTTCTGAACAATTGACCTTCCAGGCACATCATTGGTTATACATGTCAGTTTAAAGGGGAATATCATTCTGAACTTAGGTTGCTTTGTATGAAAACAGGAAAATCAGAGAAGTAGCATTATTGAGTATGCATGTCAGTTTAAAGGAGAATATCATCCTGATATTATGTTGCCTAACATACTGGGTTTGCGGTTCAACATGATGGACCGCAAACGCAGTATATGTTATGTACACCACCATGCAAACTTCCTCCTTCAAAGATCAGCTATTATGTTGCTTTTGTATGAAGACAGAAAAATCATGAGAACAATTTTTAGATAGAATTTAGACAGAAAAAAGTTATGAACTTCTAAAGTTTAGAGAGCGAGACACATAGGAAATGCTGTTTGACATATTTGTTGAGCAGCGTCCATTCACTACTTTTTTTTCGGTTTTTTCACAAGACGTTTTTTTTTTTTTCAAATGAGATTTGTCTGTTCTTTGTTTATATCAAGAGTGATACATTTTTGCATGTCCATCTCAGTGAATTCATATTAGCTCTGTTGGTGCCAAAATATATGAGAAAAATCGTAATTAGTGCAATTTTGTGCGCAAAACAAACAATGAGCTGCTCAACACATGTGTCACACACTTTGTCATTCTTTTTAATGTCAGTTTATCACTTTCTGTGTGTTCGGGATTTTTCCCAAAATTTTATAACTGATCTCTTCTTCTCTGATTGTTCTGTTTTTATGCCAAGCAACATAATATCAATTTGGCCTTTTCCTTTAAATCTCTTTCACAGACTAATATAATCCCGCTCTGAATCTGTTTGATATGTTGATGATATTTGTTTGCTTACATCTTAATCTTCTCTCCCAGACTGTAGACATTGGAGGATCCATGTACGTGCACACTTTCGGTGCCTATTTCGGTATCGCCGCCTCCTGTGTTGTGTCCTCCAAGGCTGCCAAGGACCACCCTAAAGAGGGCGCTACATACACCTCCGATCTCTTCTCCATGATTGGTGGGTTTTTATCCTCATCTGTTTCACATGTTGGCAGCTTTTTTAGCTCACCTGATCTTACGATGGCAATGCTATCATGTGTTTATGTCCGAGCCTAGTTTTATCACTGTTGGGGGACAAAACATTGTATCTCAAAAATGTCAAATGATCAGGAAAGCAAAAAACAAACAAACAAACAAAAAACATGCATGATAGCCAAAATACTGTAGCAAATGGGATCGCTTTTTTTTTTTTTGACATGATGTGGTGGCTTCATTTTGGGGTTAAGACAGCTAGAATTTGGGCAGGACATATATCTGACATTTAATAATAATAAAAAAAGATTATCACTGAAATTTGAATTACAAGGTCTTGTCACCCCAGCAACAATAGAATATTCCATATTAGCACTTCACTACATTGGACAACACCTGGCCTCTCAAACACAATGCAAAAGGTTCACATATCAAAATTGGACCTTATTTACAACAATTGTTGATGTCTGTTAGTGTAGAAACAAAGCACATTGACAGTGAATTTCACAGATTACTTGTTCTTCTTATTTTTTTTTTTTTTGTGATGAAAAAAAATGCATATTACTTTAACTTGTTATCAAGTGTGTTAACTTTTATAGGTAGATATTATTCTACATGCCCATAGTATGGTCCTGCTATTTGTTGCCTTACTTTATTCTATGGACAGTGTTTGGACCATGGATTTGATCTATATAGACTACTGTTTGCAAAGTAGGACCAATGTTTCAGTGACACTGCTTGGATTGAAGAACACAATTGCTTGACGAGAACTTTGTGGGGGATGTACATTTGTTTGTACACTGCCAATGAGAACTTATACCCCTTTCATAAACTCATCCTCCTATTATCCGCATAAGAGTAATGCGGACAATTCAATAAAAAATGCGTTCATAAACTCTGAGAATAATCCGCATTATTTTTACGAGCGCCCGTTCTGAAAAAGGCGGATAATCGTCATGGTGACTGCACACCCCCCTTCTGCGGGAAAGACAGGTGACGTTTGACCGCACCCCGGCAATTATCCGCATTATTTGGGTTTGCGTTCATAAACTCAAAATCTCGTCCCGACGCTGCTATTATGCGGATAATAGAAGGGTCGAAATAATGCGCATTATTCTTTCCCCTCTCCGATTTTACGACCAAATGTTGCGGATATTATCCGCATTATTGAGTTTATGAAAGGGGTTTTATATATATATATTTTTTTTCTTTCCACTTGTAAGAATGAATCATTTGAGAGCTTCTTGATAAAATCATGACATAAGTTTGAGAATCTTTGTTTGATAGCCTTGTGGATGAATCAGGACAGGATGTGAAACTATTATCATGATTATTTGCATGGCTTGTATGTGGTCATGTTCTAAATTTCACAAGGAATTGTGCTGAGCTTTGCTGGCAGTTGCCACTAGAGATTTAGTGTCAGCTGGTGGTTTGGTGTTGGTTTGAGAAATATCTCATCCGTTACAGATACAGAATTTTGATTGCCAAAACAATCCAAGAAATTATGTGACCTTGCCTTGAAGTAAGAAGGATGTGGTCATGCTTTTATTTACCGTGGTATATCCATTTGCTGATTGGCATTGACAAGCTTTCACTCATGAGCAGGTTCGCGGAACATCTGCCACTGATGGTAGGCCCATTGTTAATGCTGGTTTTGTACCTGCCATTGAATGTTTGTTTGGGAAAACACCATTCAGGATATATGCACACACATATGCACAAAAGAACACACAGTTTGTGTGAAGATAAATACAGTCAACCTTGCCTAAACCGAATCTGTTTGAACTAAAGAAATAGCTTCGACTTGCAACTGATTGACAAATTGCCCTACATCGACGGAAGAATTTCATGAATTGGAATAGCTTGGACTTTAATAGAGAAAATTTGACCTATACAATAGAATATTAAGAGAAGAGGACTTGAAAAGACCTAGTTCGACTTATGGGTAGTTGACTTAAGCAAAAGACCTAGTTCGATTTATGGGAGGTTGACTTAAGCAAGATTGACTGTAGATAGATAAATATAAAGAGTCTGATTGCAAAATGGGTTAAGAACCATTCTTAAACATTATATAAGTTCAATATCAGATAAAGCAAAATATAAACCTTTTAAGTGATACCTTAATAGATACATAACAAGGAACATTCTTGAAGTTATGATTACATATCTTACATGTTTTCTTATTATATTCTGTTTTTAACAGCTTCAGTCACAAATATCACAAATTAACATGAATGGAGTTAACCTGTTTTGCAAACGAACTCTTCATATAGATAATAATCTCAATGGAGATGGATAGACAAGTAGGTAAGTAGATAGATTGATGGATTAATTCAAAGAAAGGTAGATATGTAGAAAGATTGGTAGATTAATTCAAAGACAGGTAGATAGGTATAGATAAAGTTTGATAAATTAATTCGTAGATAGGTAGATAGATTGGTAGATTAATTCAAAGAAAGATGTAGATTTATAGATTTAGATCAAAGATAGGTAGACAGATTGATAGATTGAGTTCAAAGGAAGGTAGATATATATTAAGATTAAAAACATATAAGATAAGTAGATAGATTGATGTGTGTGCACACATACCAGTATAAGTCTAGTAAGATATAGGCATATTATGTAATATGTGTGATTCCACAAACCTCCCAAGTAATTTAATCATACATAATTTTCCCCCTCTCATTTTTCTTTCAATTAGTTCCATCTTTTAACAAATAAATTCATAATTATATATGTTTATATACTTTTGCATGACATTATATTACTTTTCTTGTATAATTATACTCTTTTTGTAATTTGATTGGCAAAAATATGATTCTGAAAATAAAAATTGACTTAAATTGAATGATTTCTTGCATGGCAGGTACCATCTTCCTGTGGGTCTTCTGGCCAAGCTTCAACAGCGCCCTCGGGGACTACGACACACGCCACCGCGCCATCCTGAACACATACTTCTCTCTGGCTGCCTGCTGCGTCACCACCTTTGCCATCACCACCCTCCTGAACAAGAAGGGAAAAGTGGAGATGGTAGGGAGACATGTTACATAAGATTTACCCCCCCCCCCCCCGCCCCATGGGCCATGATGTAAAACCCCCTTTGTGCCACATCATTCTCAGATGCAATGCATGAGCCCTCTTGGAAAACATTATGTTTTTCAAGCCATGTAACTTTCTGCAGAAATGTTTATGCCAGATATGCAGTGAGCAAAGTTGGAGAGGAAATTCCATAATTTCCTGTGGTATAAATTTTATGACAAAGCTACAACGATTTTTCTTTCAAATGACCAGTCCGTACATCATTGTCCAGGTCTGAGAGGCATGATTTTTGCAGACAGAACTGCGACAGAAAATCAAGAGTTTACTTGAAAAAACCCTATGATGGAACGGCACTATTCAATCACCATGCAGTGCAAACCATCTGTGTGAGAAATGGAATTTATGAGTGACACTTTCATTGTACTATGACATTTGGCGATTTCTTGATTGGTTGGGATGGAGTTAAAATATGCGTTTGAGAACAATCTGTGTATTTGGCAAGCTGTTGACTTGAGTCAGGCGTGCAGAGTGGCGCATAAAGAGGAATTAGCAAAAAATTCACAAAATTGGAGGTCTAAGTGATGAACAATTTCAGAATAGAGAATTGGACCATTCCTTTTCCTATGGTTACATTTTGTATGGATTTTAGGAGAATCAACCACAAGAGAATTGTTTGCAATGTCGTCAGAGTGTGAGAAATGTTACTGATCCAATTGAAGGAAGTGTGAGCAGGGTATATAAGACAATCCATTAAAGCTGGAGATGTGGGCAAGATCAGCCAAGTGCACAGAAATTGTGACTTGTAATGATTTGATTAAAAAAACACATATCATGATCGGGAATATGAAAACTAGGAGATTTTTATACTTTAATTGCAAATGACAAATCAAATAGTGTAGGAGCTAGACTTCCATCTTAGTCTTTTTCTAGACCTTAATAGAGACCTCATTAATGCATCTAGGTTTGAATTCTTCATGTGACTAACAGTCAGAAAGATGTATTCTTCATAGATATTTGATTTGGTATTATTAACCTGTTCCCTGGAATATATACCTTACTTGTATACTTAACAATGCACAGGTCCACATCCAGAATGCCACCCTGGCCGGAGGAGTTGCTGTGGGAACTGCTGCAGACCTGATGATCCAACCATGGGGTGCCATCCTGCTGGGAATTGTTGCTGGGATCCTCTCTACGTTTGGTTTTAAGATCATCCAGGTGAAGCACGGGCGGAGTCAGACCTCCCATGTTAAAGGGATCATATAGTTTTGGTTGAGACCTGATTTCTCGTTTTTTTGGTGAGATAATGAGAAACCTCTTATGAAATATGAAAGAGCATGTAATTCCATGAGGAATTCAACATTTATTTGATGAAAATTGGTTTTGAAATGGCTAAGATATCCAAAACAGAGCGATTCTAATTAGTGTGGGACCCACACTTTTTTACGATCGCTTTGTTTTACTTTGTTTTTGGATGTTTCAGTCATGACAAACCCGATTTTTATCAAATAAACTTTTAATTCCTCTTAAAATGGTATGCTCTGTACTATTTCATAAGTGTTTTGTTGGTATCTCGCAAAAAACTTAAAAGCCCAATTCTCATCTCCACCAATACTGTACCATCCCTTTAACTTCTTTTGAAGCCAGCTCCTTCAATTGACAATTTTTGTAGAATCTGGCTACCCCCCGCCCCCCATACCAAAAGGATCCCACTCTTTCTTTTCTCCTCTTCATCTATTTGTTTGTTTTGAATATTGCAAAGATATACTTCAGATAAGCATTGCTTCAAATACCAACTTCTAGTTGTCAAGTATCTTGAATACTGTAAAACAAAATATTTTTGCGGCATGAAATTTTTGCAGATTGCCTCTAACATTCAATGAAAATAGTGTTGACAAGAACTTTTGCATGCATTATAATCTTTGCAAATCTTGGCTCTCGCAGAATTAAAATGGATGTAAACATTCCTCGTGTTACAGTATTCTGTTTGCAGATCGATGCGCATGCTTGTCTTTCTGACACGAGCTTTTCACTAAGCTACTGAGTACACAATGGGGAGAAAGCATAAAATAGAGATAAACATTTTGTGGCATGCTCTGTTGGAATAGTGTCAGGTTAATCAACAGCAGGAACTTGACAATCTGCTGATTAATATGCTTCCGTTTGTTACATATTCAAAAAGCTGCATCACTTCGGTGATCCCTCGCATTTATCCCCAAGTTGAATTATCCTTCGGGTTTATGCCAGGTTTAAGTGCGTGCGTGTGTCAAACACATAGCGCACTGCTATAGCTTCTGACCATCCGAGCATTGAGAATTTAGAGTTTCTGGGATGAACACTGAACTAGGGCTTGCTATAGCTCAGTCGATAGAGCACCCGGCTAGCTCCGGAGGTCTCCGGTTCGAATCCCAATGGAATCCCATTTTCTTTACTCAATTTTTCAAGGATTAATATATGCTTCTATACATACCTTTCAGACCAGTAATTAACCAGGCGTACCATACACCACCTGTTTCCACAGCCCGCCCTTCTGAAGCTTGGAATCCACGACACCTGCGGGGTGAACAACCTCCACGGTATGCCAGGAATTCTTGGGGGCTTGGGAGGTGTGGTCGCCTCAGCTCTTGCCACCACAGCTGTGTACGGGGACAGGTGAGCAGGACACAGATGAAATAATAACGGCCAGATTCACTCATCTCATCATATCAGTATTTTATGTTTTTGCTTTCAACTTGTTATACGTCTAGTGCACTGCCGTTACAACCAACACACCGATAACAAAATTCTTGTTATAATGAAGTAACAATTCAGGTCCTAAAATAACCATCTCTATATATGTTTAGGAACTGCACTGTTTGGCCATAATGAAATTTCAATACAATGAAAGGAAACTGTCGGTCCGAGGACCCTTGTGATAACCGGAGGCCACTATATCTACTTGTGTGTCTTTGCCATACATGTTGATTGTTGATTTGACCAAGTGAGGTTTTGGCAGCTCCCCAATTCTAAGCCTCCAAGAGCATACAGATGCATAAATATAGATATATTAGTATGTGTTTGATGGTATTAAGGTGTAGCCAGATGGCTCTTTGTACATCTCTTCTTGACAGCAGAATGACATAGACTTCTATGTTCTGTATTTTACACTGTGATGTATCTGACAGAAAATCTATTCAGATAACTTTGGATATCATGCATGTAGACTGTCTAAAAACATATATCACAAGTAAAAACAGCGGAACATTTCATCTGTTGCATTATTGTGCAGCCACAGTGATCACTAATACAAATATCTGATGTGAACAGATTTTTCATGATCTCTTGAAGCCACGAATAAGAGTTGCACCTGATCTATAAAGAGAAGGCAAATACTCTGGATGCTCTGTTAAATTTTTTTTCTGAGAATATTTCTGATGTTTTGACCAATATAATGCTTTATTTCTATTTGCCAGCCTCAAGGAAATCTTTTCAGATCGTTTCGATCCAGACATGGTCACTCCCGGTCCCGACGGTGATGAGATCCGGTCGGCCGGCACACAGGCCCTTTTCCAGCTCGCTGCTCTCGCCATAACCATTGTCATTGCCATAATAACTGGTCTCATCACCGGTGAGTGGCGCGTTTCATAATTGGGTTAGAGGAACTACTGTAAAACGAGGAATTTTTGCCTGCATTTTAATTTCACAAATTTTGTGAGCGGCAACATTCGCGAAATTAAAATGCATGAGAAAGTTCTTGCCTACACAATATGTATTGGAAGCCAGTGGTAAGTCGCAAAAATTTCATGCTGCAAGAAAGGCCGTCGGCTCCAATTCGTGAAATTTTCGTGCTGCGAATATATTGTGTTTTACAGTATACAATGCAAATGCATGTTGACTTGTGTTTTTAAAGTGATTCATAATACCCTCATCATCACTTATGTGGCAAAAAAATATCTGAATATAGATAATTCCACAAAATTATGTTTTATGAAAAGTACACAGTTCCTTGACTCTTATACGGTTACTGACACACAACACGGTGAGTTGGCTCAGTCAGTAGCGCATCTGCCTCACGATCCTAAGGGCCCCGGGTTCGAACCCGAGTCTGGACTGAGCAATGTTGTGTGTAAACATACCATCCCCTCTAGCAAGAGGCATAACACTCTGTCCCTCGGATAGGACATAAAATGGAGGTCCCGTGTATGAGAGAGTCACAACTCATGCACGTAAAAGATCCCGCTTCATTCATTCATCGCAAAGAGTAGTGAGTGTGTTTAACCCAGTGAAGTGGTCCCACCTCACATCCAACTGGACCCCATGGAAGACCAGCTTGGCGTAGCTGAATATTGGCTATCAAGCCATCTTCTCAGATGGAAATGAACAAAAAAAAAAAACCAACAACATTAAGGGTAATATTGTTCCCCCTGTTTTCTGTAAGAGGTAATTCAGAATGCTCTTCAATTTTGCTAAAATTATGAAAATATGTGGAATTTGGGTTTATTTCTTTAAATCGTTGTCCCTGCAGTGATGTCATAAACTGTTAAGCTTCTCATCCAGCAATGGTAGCACTGAAACCTTTAAAAAGTCATAAGTTTTGAAAGGATTGTCAAGTTTTCCTGAAACTTTCACTGATGTGTTCTTCTTCTATCGATGCATTCACTCCATCCACACAATATTGTTGGCTGAGAACCAGAAGGGCTTTATCGCAGTTTTGATGTTAATGAGTAATATTGGTATCATGTTAAATCGTAGAGCTCAATCTCCTCTACATTATGGTGTCAATTTTAGATTACTTTCATTATCAGTGAAATGTTAAAAATTAAAGCCACCAGGGTGCTATTTTACCCTATTTGGAACAGTCTTCTTAAATCTGCACACTTCTGATTAAATAAACTTGTTTATTTCATGAAGATTGATTGTTTCATTTTTATGTACACTCAGATATTAGAATGCGATACCGCCCTTTTGTTTCTCAGCTGACAAATTATATTTTGGTGAATTTGTTCATAATTCTGCGAGGACATGTTGGATGCCTTTCTTTTTCTGTCATCATCTACTGATTTCTATTTCTCCAGGGCTCATCATGAAGCTTCCATTCCTTGATGCCCCAAGTGATGAAGAACTCTACGAGGATGACCCCTTCTGGGATGTGAGTATGAATATTCACGAGTTGCACTCATTAGAATTCTTCCCATCATGAATATGCATTTGCAGGTAGTGCTTTTTTGTTTCATTGTTTCTATCCATTAGAAATTTCCACCCTCCTTGTATAAAGTGGGTCTATGAGAGAAGACATTTCTTTGTGGTAGTCTATGATTACAGCTCTTGTAAGGTAGTATAGGATGGCAAGGATCTCTTGGTCAAAAAAATATATATATATTTGTGTGATAGATTTGATCCACATTTTGTTTGCAGGACAGGTAAATGGATGCTTGATTTTTCAAGAAAATTGAAAAAGAATCCTGTCTGATCCTTTTTTGTATTGCTAAATGTGTTAATGGTTCTGGTTTGAGGTTAGTATGTGCTTTAATTGTGATGTATGTATCATGCTCCATCTTGAAAAGGGGTTTGCTAAAGAAGGCTCCACCACTTACCTTCTTCATGTGAACACTTTGAGGTGCTGTTGGCATCGCATAGAAAAACTGATCATTAATGGTCTTAACAAAAATATGACAGTAAAGACAGTTTAGGCTGGGTTGAGAAGAGCTAATATTGCTAGATATCTTGGTCATTTTCTAAAAAAAAACAGTTTGATATTACTAGAAAGATAGATATGATACAATGAGAGAAGACACAATTATTATGGAATTGTTTTGATAGACAGTTTTGATTCTTCCAATGAAAGCTGATATAAGAAGTGTGGAATGGTTTGAATTGGACTGAATTGAATTGAAATGAATCGAATTGAACTAGAAAATCTTTCTCTAGGACCCAGGCATTTTCATTGAATACAGGGAATTCATGTTTTGTAGCTGTTGCAAACTTTTGATAAAGAAGGTACTATACAACCCAATTCCAAAGTGAACCGAATTTAGTAATAATTAATATATGATTGATAATAATTGATATATCAAAGCTAGTTTGTAAAGATATAACCTGTGCATGCGTTATGGTGATAAGATATTATGTAATGTTCCCATGTAAAATTCTGTATTTTATTTTATACATGACTGATGCTATTGCCATTGATATCTCCACAATGGTAGTCCCATGTCATCCGCCCCTTTGCCTAAGGCATTCTCTTATTCCAGTTAATCATCAAGGCCCTATCATTAAAAAAGAAGTCGCTATGATAGCAACTTTTGCCATAATGCAGTTGTCATGGTAATGACAAGAAGTAAGCTTCCTGATTGGCTGTTGCCATGGGAATTTGCTATTCTACCAAGAGTTGCTATCCTAAAATCTTTTATGAAATGGGGCCCAGTAGTACAGTTTGATATCAATCCACTGACATTTGCGACATGGTTCTTGAACAATTTTATAGTTTGCATATAAAGTTTTTGTACCAAATCCTAGGCTGTGATGAAATATCATACTACAATATATGCGCAACTCACTTCAAAAGTAAAGTTCTTACTGATAATATGCTGTAAAGAGATATTACACATATATTCCATGCATGATTGATGTGACACTCGAAGTAAGTGTGAAAGCTTATATGGTTGACTTTATCATGATATGGAAGAAGATGACAAAGCAAAAATGAAATGCATTAATGGTAGATGATTTATGATATATGCGTACACTGTATATTTTAGAAAGGTGTATGTGTGAATGCGTTCAAATCAGTGTGATGAGATTCTCCATACTTTACTAGTATTTGGAAATATCTGTTCTGCATGACTATTGTTCAAACAAGTTTAAGAGTAACAGGTTGTTCTTGGTTAAGCAAACTTAGTGAGCCACTGCTTTTCCACATTGTGTTCCCAATGCAATATTTACTTTATATACTATTGCATTCCAGTTATCAAAAAAGTACGAAAATTGAAATAACTTGCACTGATGTTAACACTTCTTCCCCCTCCTTTCAAGTCTGTGCAGTACATTAGAGTGTGAAGAGCTCTTGTAGTATATATTCACTGTTTGATATGACAGTGTGGAATCTGTCTCATTTAAAAATGATGCTTTTAATCCGTATCATCTGCATGTTGCTTTGCAATGTATCTCTTACATTTTTTCCGGCTTTGAATTAACTGGAGGTGAATTGTCCTATAGTGCAGACCTCCGATTTCATGATTGTAGTGCTAGCAGGCATATGCTTTAGAAATCTAACCCAAATTAACTTTCTTTTAACGTGTCTGTCTTTTGTGTTGTTACATGTTTTAAAGCTAAATAAAATTCTTTATGTCCTTATTCATATTTCTTGAGCACAATATTCTCCTTGCTACTTATAAACTTCCCACCAATCATCTTAATTTTCCAGTGCTCTTTGACAAGTCCTGGAACAAAAGACAGAACAAGCAAAACAAATAATCCAGACACATCTTAAGGTTAATCACACCCAGCGAGCCAAATTGTTCAGAATTTTACAGTTGATTCTCTTTTTCAGTTTATGCCTGGGGATGAACTTCTATCCAGATTTTCTGGCTTTTGAGCTTGGAAAGATGTTAACTGTTTGTCGTCTAACAAAGCTGATATCTTTTAGCACCCGCATCCTGGTAAAAAATTAACCTGCTCCTGCTCTGTGAAGTTTGAATGCTTTTACATTTCCTGTAATCCCCCCATTTCTTTCCCTTTCTCCAATCTCATCAGGTAATTATACCGTTACTTTTGCAAGAATAAGTGACATTAGAAACACTTTAACAAGATGAAAGAGTTAAGAAAGATAACTACTTTACAACTTTTTACAACCCACGATGGAAGAATTTCCT
Source organism: Diadema setosum (assembly GCF_964275005.1). Taxonomy (NCBI): domain Eukaryota; kingdom Metazoa; phylum Echinodermata; class Echinoidea; order Diadematoida; family Diadematidae; genus Diadema; species Diadema setosum. The sequence continues at coordinate 25,198,333 of NC_092690.1, forward strand.
TCACAGTATGTAAACGATTATTTAAGAAAAATCTGAACACAAAGGCTAACTACAGAACTTCTGAAGTAACTTTGGAAACAGTAAGTTTGTCATCCACGTACACTGTCTACATAACACCTGAAAAGGAAGGATGAACTGAATGCCCATTTTGTTTTCATAGGGTAGTAATGTATGCTCATTCATGCTCACAGAGGCATTATAGGAAGAAGCAATAGTAATTCTGTGTAAATATCATATACATAGTGATTAACACTAGATGTGTGAAAGTTAAGATGCAAGAGATGCTATATACTTGCTGCTGTTCTTAAATCTGAAATATAGAGCTCTCTTTCCTATTTAAAGTTTACATGTGGTTGCCTCCGTGATATTCGAAACTGCTTTGCAAATCCTCTAACCCTTCATCATATGACAAATATGAGTGATGTGGTGTCCGCTGTTTTCTGTGGAAATACACTTTCCGGTCTAGGATTTGGTACATTTTATGTTTCATTTAGGAAGCCAGAGAATAGACAAATATGTAATAAACTCAATGTTCACACATATAAAGTCAAGTAATTAATGGTCTAGTGATTAATAATGATAAACATGATTCTATGATGTTACAGATCAACAGAAATAAACCAAGTGGTACTGAATGATATCAAACTGGAACTGCAAAATATCTATTTTTGTCACCTTTTTTTTACACAATGAAAATTTCAATAAGGTTAGTTTCTAGTGGGCATAGTGTCTGTATAAGCAGTCGATGGATTGATAAATAAAGAAATGAATGAATAAATAAATAAAAAACTAATTAATTGATTAATTAGATAATCAATTAATAAATCGAAAGATAAATATAGATAATTGATCTCTGCCCCACCTATATAACTGATGAAGTTGCTGGAATTCACATAAAAAATTGATGATTTACCGAACTGATGTGATTATTTGAAAAACTGGGACATCAATTTCCAGGAAATACCATCCAGTGTCATAACCGCAGCAGGGAGAACCCAAGGATATCAAATTGTAGATCAACCAGCGAATGCGGTATGGCAAGAAAGAACTCTATAATCAAACTTTTTCTCACTTTTTGATTTTGATCACGTATGTGTGTTATTTCTTTTCTGTTTATTACCACTACCCTCATATTTTCCTTTATCACTAATCATACACATCTATGCAAATCATATTGCACAGCATTCACAGTTTTTCTCGTAAAGAGAACACACAACCTAAAAAGAAATGTGTTTATGTTCAGCATTCTATAGTATACATTTAGAGGCACAACATTTGGGATAGCATTTTACATTAGATATATCTGATAAACTTATCATCTTGGGTTTTTTTTTATTTTCAAAGTTGTCTTATGTCAAACATATACCTGACATATTACTTAATGTTTATTCAAATGTGGTATATTTCTTTAGCGTGAAAAGTAGGTCATGTTTAGCTTCCATTTAAGTATGACAGCTAACTGATTTTACTCAAGTATAATGGGTGGTGAATTTTGAATTATCTTCATCAATACTTATGCACCTCCATTCTGAAAAGTCATCCATTTATTGATTAAAACAACTTCATCATCGTGAACAACGTTCTCATTTGTTCCAGGGACGTCAGATATTACCCACACACGCGTATATATCTCTGTATATTCATATATTAATAGATAATTATATGCGACATATGAATATATGAAGATATAAATGTAAATTACAGAGAAATGAGATATCCATCATTATCAGCTTATATCTTAGAATGAAGCTCCTCAAGAAAATAATTGAGATATGTATACTGGTATATGTGATATCATTAATATCTCCAAAAACAATTCTTGCTTTGTGAAAAGAGCAAAATCACTTCCAAGATTTTAAGTTTTCTCTGATCATAACTTGAAGGATATTCCTTGATATGATATGCGAGGTATCACTGGAAAAAAATTTTCTTTAGCTCTATCTGATGACAGACATACTTTACTGTTTGAAACTGGCACTTAACTAGTTTTGTGGCCAAATCCTTTAAATACCGAGGAATTTTTGAAGGAGTTTACATTCCAAGAGATGATCCAAAGACTGTTTTCAAATATGTTTATATATATATATATACTTAATGTTAATATTTTTGTTTTATTATTGAGGATACATTATTGGTAATCTTACCTTTGTCATCTTTGTGATTATTATTTTTACCACTATCAGTGAGTTATATTGATACTTATTATTCACATTCTTATTTCGTATTTAGATTCATGACACATGCCAGATTTATCAAATCCATTATATTTTTACTTGATTTTGAGGTTGAAGGGGTGGAAAACTTGATACGATAGTTTATGCATTTCATGAGAGTAGTTTTAACCCATTGAAGACGGACTAATTTTGCTACAACAAACATTTCCCATAGCCACTTGCCCTAGTATACTTGTGACTTGTCCTTGAAGGGTTAAAAATCTATGCTTGAAAGAACTTTCTACTTGCAGAAGTTTCTACTTGCAGAGCAAGTACATTTGTGTATGTGCTAAGTGCTGATACAATAATAATAATAAAAAGACACTTTTATTTATTGATATTAGCACAAATAAACAACATTCTATTATGATTTTAGAGCAGCAGTAGATTTTTTCCCCTTCAATTTACTTCACCCAGTTGAGCAAACAAACCAGCAAGCAAACAATTAAACATACGTGTTTGCAAGGGTAAGTTATTTTAATTCTCAAGTGAAAACTTGAATTGTAATGGAAAAAAAAAGTGGAAATAACATAAAATGAAAGGAATATACATGATAAAAAACATAAGCTTTTTCATGTTTTCTTTCTTACTAGAGACATTTTGTTTGGAAAATTTTCTTCTTTTGCTTCAGTTTTGCCATTGTTTATGAGCATTCTATTCAAAACATTATCATCACATTCATGAACAAATTGTCAGTTTCGCCAAATGATCCTTTCAAAAACCTGCATCCCAGCTACAAGTCCAAGCAAATAGAGGCAGATATCAAGTTGAACTACTGTACCAACCACAGACTTATCATCAATATCGTCAGCACCACCAAATATCATTTTAAATTAGAGTCATCCACCTTTCATCAATCTTTTTTTTTTAATACTTTTTGCACCAGCAGGCATGTGTGGGAAAAAGCAACCCTCTTCAAAAAAAAAAGAAAAAAAAAATGCTTATACACTAATTTGATTCCTGCTTCACATATGTAGTGTTTTCTCCTTGTCTTTTGCCCACTTTGCATGCATGTGAGACATGTCCTGATATTTAGCCCATTTCTCTACTATTTGATGTTCTATCCTCCATTAAAAGTTTTTGACATGATTCAGAAAAGCAAGATATCCTTGTGAGATTTATCATTAACCTATGATAATTTCTACATTCATTGATTACTTTGTGTGACCAAAGTTCATGAAGTTATATACACTTAAACTATCACTGCTTCATGTTTTATCTGCTGCATTTGTTCAGTAAAAGCTGAATTCTATTCTTGGAGTCAAATCAAATGTAATATGCAGGATAAATTGCACCATGTTCTTTATCAGGGGGTAGGGGGAGGGTCAGTTTTTGCACCCACATGAGTCACCTGTGAGTCTGTGGATGATGTTAGAGAAAGTATATTGAAATATAGTTATCAACAGCTCATTTCTGTGGCACTATTACCTTGCATAAACATATTCTCTCCTTAACAATATCGCCAAAAAATGTATTTGTTTTGCCATTAATCAAACTCCATTCTAAGTTGTCATTAAAGGACAAGTTCACCTTCATAAACATATGGATTGAGAGAATGCAGCAATATCAATAGAACACATCAGTGAAAGTCTGAGGAAAATTGGTCAATCGATGCAAAACTTATGATTTTTAAAAATTTTTGTGTTGGAACTGCTGGATGAGGAGACTACTATAGCTTGTGAGTCATATGCGTACAACACTATAAAGAAAATGTAAAGAAAATTCAACATATTTTCACTTTTTTTGCATAATAAAAGAGCACTTGACTTGCCTCTTTCTAAAGGCAGGGGGAATAATATTACCCCTAACATATGTCGGTAACGAGTAAAGGGAACGCGTACTTTTTTCAAAAGATGAAGTTTTGTGAAATTCTCTTTAGATTTTCCTTATATTGTTGTACGCATGTGACATCTAAGTTATTCATACACTGCAGTAGTCTTCTCATCCAGCGGTTACTGCACAAAAACTTCAAAAATTCATAACTTTTGAACGGATTGTCCGATTTTCCTCAAACTTTCAATGATGTGTTCTACTAATATTGCTACATTCTCTCAATCCTTATGTCTATGAAGGTGAACTTGTCCTTTAATATCAAATCTCTGTATCACTACATAAAGAGCATTTCTGATTTGTTGATTTTACATGTTGACCAAGTGTGTGTACATTGTATTCTGTCTGAGAAAGTCATTTTAACAAACAGACAAAGCTGTGTTCTGTGTTCATTTTCATTTGTGCTAACTCGTGTCTGGATTGTATTCTTGTTTTATATTGTGTGTTAGTATGTCTGTTGCATGACTTTTTAGTATGTGGCATTTTGTGGCACTATAATCATTTTGTGGGTCATTGAATATAGACCTAATATAGCTTTGATAGCATGAGTTGTTTAAATCATTGTTTCGTAACATCTTTGTATTTCTTCTGCAAACATAGTTTATCAAAGAACATAAAATATAAATAGTGACACAATCATTTCTTAAGTTTGCCCTATCAGTCTGCGGGATCAAAAGAAATATTTGTCGTAATCTTTTTACTCTGCTGTTATACTCTGCTGGTATAAACTATTGAATTGAATTGGTGTATCTGCACGCATGTATGAGAGAGAGAGAGAGAGAGAGTGGGTGTGTGCATGTGACAAGTTTATATTTAACATTTTCTTCAAGACATCCTTAATATCTTATGTGGTATTGTCCATAGTTGTGACAGAGTTGAAGCATTAATTTATGAAAATGTTGCTGTTAAGATTTCAGCCAAGCATTGCAAAGTCCTTAATATGTGGTATATATCATGTTTGATTATGTTGATTGAAAAAAATTGTAAATGGTGCCATACGGGGAATAAATAAATCTAATTCAAATCAAATCAGATCAAAATCTGTGGCTCAATTGATATCTAAATCTTCTCTCCATCTTTCCCCCTCCTCCTCACACTTTTCCTCCTCTTCCACCTTCCCTTGCCCCTACCCCCCCCCCCCTAAATCAGGACATCGAGAGGGAGGACCTTGGCCAGCCCACCGTCCACAATGGCAAGGAGGCTGATGCACGAGTCTAAAATGGCGACCTCGTCTGCCTGGCATGTGCCAGACTGGCATGTGCCAGTGCTCTTCAAGGAGGCTATGGATTTGTGTCTTGACCTGGGGCAGCTTTATCTGCTCACGGTGTCTTCCACTTTCGCTAACCCACATGGTGCCTACACATTATCCAATGAACGTCTCACTAGTTGACTCTATTGCGGTGGATACTGTTGTCACTGATGTGATAGTCAGATTGAATTCAGCGAACGTGATTGGTTCTTCTGAGTTTGTTTGTATTTCATCTCAACTCAGCAAGTTCAGTGTATTCCAGAGAGATTCTCATTACTCTTAAGTGATGTGGTTGGGTTTGTCTGTTTGTTTGTTTGTTTGTTTTTATCATGTATGGGTTTATGTACACACTTAATCACCTTGGGAAAGTTGGTTCAAATCTACAAAATTCATACTGCTACTTCTCATGAGCGCCATGAGCATCTTTTGATGGACTGTTGCGCTATAAAAGTATACACTATTATTATTATTGTTATTATTCTCTGGTTGCAGATTGCAGTATTAGTTACATTCAGACGACAAGCCCTAACCTCGAGATTAAGCTCTTGCCTCCTAACTTCGACGTGCGTCCACACGATGAAGCTTAACCTCGACGTTAAACTCCTGCCCCTTTGAGTTCATTGATTTTTGTGTCCACATGGTGCTTAACTACGAGTGGAGACCACCCGTGGCTCGTGGTTAGAGCGCTAACCCTGAGATATCTTGTGGCTCAAGCTAAGCTCGAGGTTAGCTAACTATGAGTGCGTCTACAAGGTCCCTTACTATAAGCTTAACCTCGAGGTTTCCTAACCTGGAGGTTAAGGCTTGTCGTCTGAACGTAACTATTGTGTCTTGTGACATGACATTATAAGTACATGGGGGAAAATAATTCAGTAGAATTTTGGAATGGAAGTGATGTGTGAGACAATAACATGGAGGAAAAGAACATTGAAAAATCAGCTGATTATAAATAAGTAAAATTGCATGTCTTCATTCTACATATTTTTGTATTTGCATAATCGTATACCAGAAATTTTGATATCCAGCTATGCTACTGTGTGACTACATTATTATCATTGCTGGATTATGCATTTATTTCTGTGGTTGTAGTTATAGACATATACATTGTAGGAATTTAGCAGTCTTTAAAAAAAATGTTTAATTCATATACAATTGCAGTTGAAGTAGTGTGGAACAATATCATAATGCATGTATGATATATTTTGTAGTGTTATGGTAGAGAGATATATCTTTCATTTGTAACACATGCTATTTGTACATTGTAGATATACTCCTCTTTGTGCTAATAAATACAGAAATTGTGACAAAAAGACTACTATAGCCTTCCTCTTTTGTCTGTTGCTTTTGTTTTAAACTCTTTAAAGTCAAAGCATTTGACTTTGAAACAAGTTGACTCAGAAATGCATTTAACAAAAAATGTATTGTATGTTTGCTCTGTATTCTATAATCTGTGTGATTTATTGGATCATAGCCCATTCAGACACACTAAGATATTTCATATTGATACTGATATAAGATCATTCCGACACAACGTCCTAATATAGGATAATCTTGTGGCACCACATTTCATTATAAGCTCATGAATATGTATGAGTTTCCCCCATGTGCAGTACAAATCTTGAACTGACTTTATGAATTGTGTTTTCACATTGCACTGATTTCATTTGGTAGTTTGCCTTATACTTATATGATGTATACAGTAGGTATTAGAGCATTTAGACACGAATATGTATGTGTTTATAAACATATGAATATGTATGTCTTCATATATGTGTGTGTTTATATTATGGTTAAGATCATAATTTTGGGCTGAAACAACTACACATGCACTCTAGAATGGAATGGTAAATCAACATTTGAAATAATGTCACTCCTACCTTTTGTAAAATGTTCAATTTAGCACTAAAAATGTTGCAGTAACATGTCAGTAATCTGGTAATGGTAAATCCAACATTTTGAGTGTCAAAGTGGACAGTTACTGAAAGGTTGGAATAGTGACAGCATTTACAATGGTCATTTACCATTTCATTTTTTTTAAGAGTGTGAAGAGTGCAACCAACTTCAGATGGTAGCAGACATTGTCTTGGTGGTGCTCAATTAAAGGGATGGCACAGTTTCGGTCGAGGTGCGGGCTTTTCAGTGATTATTATTATTTTTTTTTTGGAGATAATTTAGAGACCTCTCATGAAATATGAAAGAGCATATGATTCTAAGAGGAATTCAAAGCTTATTTGATGAAAATTGGCTTTGAAATGGCAGAGATATCCAAAATAATGCAATCCTAATAAATGGTGGGACCCACCTTTTATTAGGATCACTTTGTTAACTTTGTTTTGGATATCTCGGCCATTTCAAAACCGATTTTCATCAAATAAGATTAAATTCCTCTTAGATTTGTGTGCTCTATAACATTTCATAGCATGGTTTCTAAGCATCTCACAAAAAGTTAAAAGCTGCATCCTCACTTTAACCAAAACTATACCATCCCTTTAAAGGAGTTTGATTTTTTTAATGATATCAATGTCCTTGGAAGATATTTTAACATTTTTAAGACATCAGCATTGTCACATGTGAATTTCCCTTTTGTTACACGTTGGTGAATATAACGAGAGAGGTCTAAACCATGACAAAAGGAGAGAGAAATAAAATGAAAGTTAGGGATAAATGCAAACGAAGAGAGATTGAGAAACCACTGTCTTCGTGGTTTAACCCATCAAATCCCAGGAGTTGAATTTTTGTGCTGTATCTTTTTCATCATACTACTACCATTCCATTGTTACTATTTCATTAGGCAGGGAAAAAAGCGGCCAAACTTGGAAGAATCTATATCATATCATGGTCATATATAAAAAAAAAAAAATGTACATAGACATTCGTGCTGTCATGCAAGTATTAATGAATATGTTATTGCATATCCAGTGCATACGCACAGCAGGGAAGGAAATGAAGAGTTTGTTTGCAAAAACCGATAAGTCCATTTTTGAAGATTTTGAAGTACGGTCTCTGTCATAAAGTAAAAAAATAATACCTTTTACATGATATATTGGTCACTACATATAAAGGTACGTTTTTGAAGTTATGGTCCAAAGAAGCAAACATTTCTCGACCTTTAATCGCACATATCTCCATTTGGCAAATATGGACTTATCGGTTTTTGCAAACAAACCCTTCAAATAAAAATGTATATTGCCAAAGATCCACTAACAGAAATCTTTGGGAAGGATGTCCATAAGAAGGTACATATTATATTTTTCAGATATTAATGTGAGGAAAAAGTATCGGAAAGGGAAATTGGTAAAACTATTTTGGCTTGCAATGTAGTTGCTTATGGTGATTGATGTCTGTAAATTCAGAAAAAAAGAAAAGAAAAGAAACACAGAAAGGACTTTGAAAAAAGGGGGAACGAATGGAAAAGAAAACTTACAGAAAGCTGAAGGTAGATGACGTATCCAATAAAGTAATTTGTTAAATATACAATACCATGTTTTGTAAGTAATAAATATGGTTAAATGTATATTCTATATTGGTCTTTGGTAATTCTTTGTCTCATTGTTTCTTCAAGAAGAAAAACATGAATAGTGGAAAAAACATACCGAATTGTTGGAGTCCTCTTATCCAGCAAGTTGCTGTTCCGAGCCATTTCTTAGAGGAATTCTGGACCAGTTAAAAGTAAATCTGCAATGAAAGAGTAGAATATCAAAATTGAAAACATGATTTAAAATGGAAAAAGAAATTAAAGAATTTATGAAATTGTGAAGTTTTTACGAATTTTTGCTAAACAGTTTTGAGACAGTTGCTAATAAAAGTGCAAATGAGTGAGCGCATAATGTCATCACCTAACAATTTTCTATTGCACGTGTTCAAAAAAAAAAAAAACAGAAAAAAAAATCTGCTTTGAAAATAGTTAAATATTGTAATGTTATTCCAGACTAATAACTTAGTGAAACTTCAAAATATTATTTCATAACGTCATTGACCTTTATTCGATTTTTATTAAGTTTTCACGGTTGTGCTTATAAGACTTCACCCGTTCTTTTCAGACTATAACTTTCAAATAGTTCGGAATCTCCCGTGAAATATTCTTAACCTTTCAGCGGATTGTCTGATCTTCTCAAAGCTTCACTGATACACTATATTGATGTTTCTGCATTCACTTAATCCACACACATGTGGGAAATATTTTTGATATCATTTTCTCTTTAAACGTCTGTTTATCACAATCAAGGCCAAGATAGAGTATTTCCAAAAAAAAAAAAATTCATGTGTTTTCGAGGAAATGTCATCTCATTATCGTTGGACATGCGAATGTCCAGTCAACATTCAATTTACTGAAGTTCCTAATTTCTTCATCTGCAGACCTCGTGTTGGGGACAAGTGTGTGCGTGTGTGTGTGTGTGTGTGTGTGTGAATGTGTTTTGTGTATGGGGGACTGACCACTCTTTTCAGCTCACCGAGAGGGACCAATAATGGGGTCTGTTTTTACATTTTCATCTTCTTGCAAACGTATCGTCCAATTCGTCATCAAACTTGACAGGTAATAGAATATTTATTTTGATTTGTATACCCGATAGCTAAAATCCTATTTGCCAATGGGGCAAACACGACTCTCCCGTATCCTTAAATAATACATTTCTAATCTTTGAAATAGACACTGCTTTAATTAATTGGCTTCAGTTGTTTATTTCTCCTCTCTTGTGCCCCTTTCCCTCCTCTTTCCACCGTCAAATAGCTTATTAATTAGGCAGGGCTAATATACATGATATGACCTTTCGTAGAAAGGGTTGCGAGTTTTTGTGTTTTTCAGCGAGTTTGTTCAGAGAGCGTCAATGTGTTCTGAACATATCTACCGCAGATCAGACGGTGCTGGTTTCACGCCAACCAACCATTGTCGGTCAACTTCACCGTGGCATGATGCAAATCCAGATTAGATCATGCATTGTTCATGTTACCTTGAATAAAATATGCAATACGTTACCGACATGACCTATCCTACATCTTTTCATTATCCAGCGTGAATAAAAGAGCCATGGAGCATATTTGTGACTGCAACATGTCTTGGCCCTTTCAAACTAGAGTTACCGCGACAACGTCCCGCGGGTTGAGACCGTGTAATCTTTTCTTCACCCTGCCTGTTAAAACGGTCCCGTAGACACATAAGAAACTCTCTGATATGAGTATTTTCCGATCAAAAATTACCAATTGATGGTGATGATGATGACGATAATAATAATAATAATAATAATAATAATAATAATAATAATAATAATAATAATAATGATAATAATAATAATAATAATAAGAAGAAGAAGACAGAAGAAGAAGAATCTTTATAATAAGCCACCTGACGTCTGACGGCAAGGATAAGCAGAAGACGGGATTAAGGGAGAGAGGGGGGAAAAGGGCATTTTCATGTCGAGTGCACTCCCGTTATGACGAACACGGTTTATAACGAAATTCTTGTACAACGAAGTAAAATTTCAAGCCGCAAAATTATCCGCTCTATAACGTCTTTTATCGCTTATTTGTTCGGTTATAACGAAATTTTGATATAGTGCACTCCCGTTATAACGAACACGGTTATAACGAAATTCTGGTTAAAACGAAGTAAAAATTCAGACCGAATCAGTATCTGCTCTTTGTCTTTTATCGTGTATTTGTTCGGTTGTAACGAAATTTCAATATAACGGAAGAAAATTTGCCGGTCCCAAGGACTTCGTTATAACGGGAGTCCACTGTATAACGAAAGAAAACTTCCGGTCCCAAGGACTTCTTTATAACGGGAGTCCATTGTAATGACCATTGATATACTGGCTCGACATTGGCGGTGGCAGCTGGCCCTGGGCCAAGAAAACTTGCTGTCGGGTCACCAAACTTTTCCAAAACATGCCTCGTGGTGACCCGATCGAGCAAGTAAGATTCGAAATAGCTTGCAACGTTTCCTTTTACTTTAATAGCGCCACTATTCATTTGCAGGCCACCAACATTAAATGTCTAATGCCGCGCGGACTGGGGCCTGTCTTATAAAGACTTGTGATAGAAATCAATCACAAGTTTTTTGTGTGCTGCAATGCAAGTTGCGATTGATTTGGGGACTTGTGATTGATTTGAAGGCTTTATAAGACGGGGCCCTGGTCATCAAAAAGAGAGAGAAAAAATATCATTCTGCTTAATTCGAGATACATCCGATTAAACCTGCTAAAAAACAACAACAATCAAGATGAGAAAATATGGGATGATTTTAATCATTACTTCAAAAAGTAACAAGTGAGGTATCATTGCAAAGAGTTTTATTTTGTTCCATCTAACGGCGAATTTCCTTTAAGATGTTTAAAAAATGGCGCTCAACCCATTTTGCGATCACACTCCTCATAATATGTTGCTCGTCAAGGGCACAATCCAAGATAGGCATATTTTATTAATTCAGAAGAAGTGGCGTCTTTGTATTTTAGATGGATTTACCAAGTCGTCTCATTGCAATAAGACAATAAGGTCAAGGGCAAGAAAAAGAATGTTAGAAAAGGCAAAATGTTATTAATGCATATTCATTATGGGTATACAACCCCCAAAAGAATACGATCCATCCCGAAAAGAGGACACGCCTTTGCATGTTTGGGCAAAGATACCCTGTGTATATTTAAAGGGGATGGCTAGTAACTGATCAGTGGGAATCAGTGGGAATGCTGGGGGTGATTGTTCCAATCCTTGTGGGATTCATTTAAGAGTAGGACCTACATTATGTATCTATTGTTGTGTGAAAATTATTCGCGTCAGAATGGTCTCGTATTCAAGTAATGTGCAGTTTAATGTTTCCAGGTTATCATGCCTGTACTGACGAGGCGATTAAACTGCACATTACCATGATTACTTGAATATGAGACCATTCTGACGCAAATAATTTTCACACAACAATAGATACATAATGTACTCTTAAATGAATACCACAAGGATTGGAACAATCATCCCCCAGCATTCCCACTGATTCCCACTAATCAGTTAATAGCCATCCCCTTTAAATGCGCCTTTGCGCCGGGGGTCAGAAGCGGATCTAGAGGGGGGTTGGGGGGTTGCAACCCCCCCCCCCCCCCCAAAAAAAAAAAAAAAAAAATGAAAAAATAAAAAATCCGGGGACCATTTTTTTTTTAAATCTTATTTTTTTTTTTAAACTTGTAATCTTATTTTTTTTTTCTATTTATGTATTTAGTGGTGTTTTAGATGCAAGAAAACGCCATTTTCACACACAGATTTTCAAAAATTCTCCCTACTGTGGGAGGGGGGACACCCCCCTCCCACACCATTCCCCCCCCCCCCCCCCCTCGCTCGCTCCGCTTTCTCGGGCTCGGTCGCTATGCTCCCTCGCATACCGCCCCAACCCCCCCCCCCCCCCTTTATAAAAAGCTAGATCCGCCCCTGGGGGTTTTGTCGTCCCTTTGTGGCATGGCCCCCTCATACGCGCCCGTTATGGCGTGGCAAATAGAAAAAGGGGAAACATAATGTAGGAGAAAAGAAAACACTATTCAGGGACAAAACCTGCCATATTTTACTCCCTAATGCCACCATGATGATGATGATGAAAATGAAACAGCATTTATATATAGCGCCATTTATCTGTAGAAACATTCAAAGGCGCCCAATCATTAGCACTTGGGGAAAGGGTGAAGTGTGAACAGGAGAGTTTGTAAAACACAGTAAAAGGGCATCAATGTTTGTATATTGATAGTCTGTTCTGTCCTCCCCCGCCTCCAGCTGCTTGCTCCGCAAGCGCGGCGTTAAAAACAAAACAAAACAAAAACAAACACCAAATGAAAGCAAATGATATCGCATGTCATCTAATCGGACTAAATGTGCGCAACGCGTATGTATGCACACCGCTGACAGTGAAATGTTCGTAAAACACTGTTACCATTTACTCGATAGCAGCGACACGAACATGTCACGGTATCGGTCTCCCTAGGCCTGATTGATAAAAAAATAAGGAAATAGTTTGACTTCTTTACCTTTTTGCCGTCACGTATTTAAGTCAGCAGTGCCAAATTTTGGAACGTCCATGTTGTTTGAGCCTTGTCCATTAATTTCATCGATTCGCTTAAATTTGTTTCTCTATTATTGTGAGCTCTGAATCGCGGTGTTATATTACAAAGAATGTCCCCTGAGATGGCACATCAGGTTTTTGTGCGTTGCGTCGGGATTTTCGTCATTCTGCTACAACTGATCGGTAAGTTTGATTTCCATAAGTGACATGCTCACAAACCGAATAGAATGAATTTAACGTCTGCCACGAATATCCCCATCAAGGCAGGACTTGGCATCAGAGGTGGCCCGGTGGCCCGGTGGCCCGGTGGCCCAGGGCCCTGTTTTATGAAGAGTTTATATATGATTGATTATATAGGTTGATTTCTATCATAAGTCTATGGCAGCTTGTGTGGTAAGGGAATTTACAATCGATTATATCTTTTGATAAAACGGATCCATGGGCATTTGAAAATGTATCTTGGGCCACCATATTTCCAAAAGATTTTTTTTTTTTTTTTGTACCTCTATCAGGCAACTATGCTTCAGGATGGAATGTTATTTTTCCTTTTATTTCGGGTCACAAAAAAAAAACAAACATCAAATTTGACGATTTTTGTGGCTTTCAGTGGCTCTAACGGGCTACGAGAGAAAGTGCTATAGTGTTATAGCTGCCTGTCATGCCTGTGAGTGTGTGTGTGTATGTGTGAGCATGTGTGTGTGAGAGAGAGTGTGGAATGACTTCGTTTCGAAATCACGTGCATAGAAATTGTTATCTGTTAAGAAAATAAAAACGACAGTGGTTTGTCCACTTTGCTAACTGAATTGGACAATAAGCGACAACTCCAGTGTTTTCAAAGATCCATATCTCAATAATAAGATAAAGGCATCTGATCCTAGTTAAACACCTATATCCTACAAACACACACATGCACACACAATACACACACAAGTACACATACCATTACGCCTTCTTGTGCATACGTATGTGTGTGCGTGTGTGTCGAAATGAATGCACTTTTTTATTTTTGTAAATAATAATATGTAGGGATACATAACCACTAAATTAATCAACTGAGGTAGACCTCGCTGTAGTTATTTAGGAGTCATCATGTGATATTCAGGAATTGAAGTCAGTCATGTTGTCATTTCCCCCCTTGTGAAGCAACAAAATGTACATACAATGTATTTCATTGAATATCAATAGGAGATTTAGGCTTCTACCAACTTTAACTGACTTGCTTCATCGAATTTATTTGCTTGCTGTTCTTTTTTCCCCTAAATGAACTACGTTACTGATATTCAATACACCCTTCTGAAAGAGTTGGTGGATTAACGTTGGCTGTTAAAGGGGAAGGCTAGTAACTGATCAGTGGGAATCAGTGGAAATGCTGGGAGATGATTGTTTCAATCCTTATGGGATTCATTCAAGAGTTCATTGTATATCTATTGTGTGAAAATGATTTGCTTCAGAATGGTCTCATATTCAAGTAATGTGCAGTTTAATGCTTCCATAGCAGGTTAGCGTCCCTGGTCAGTGACGGAGCATTAATCTGCACATTACTTGAATATGAGACCGTTCTGAAGCAAATCATTTTCACACAACAATAGATATACAATGAACTCTTGAATGAATCCCATAAGGATTGGAACAATCATCGCCCAGCATTTCCACTGATTCCCACTGATCAGTTACTAGCCTTCCCCTTTAACCCTTGTGAATTTGATTGAACCATTTTATGCATAAGTCTCAACATGGGTGCACCGTCTAGTGTACCCTTATGAACATTATGTGAACCATTCGATGATCCTTTCTAAACATTGGTGCATAATCAGGCGTACTATACTGAACTTAAATTTGTGAACCATTAATCGGAGTATCCTTTTGACCATGGTTGCAAAATACCTTGTAGGCCCTACCCCTATGAACGGGGTCATTCCACGAGATCCACGACACCCACGAGTCATACAGCCCACGAGTTCGACATTTAAAACAGGTCCATGAGTCATACAGCTCACGAGTCATACAGCCCATGAGTTCGACACTATAGGTAAAAACAGCCAACGAGTTCGACAGATACAACACGGGGCTTATTGTGTCGGTCTCGTGGGCCTTGTTAGCTTAGTGTCGAACTCGTGAGCTGTATGACTCGTGAGCTGTATAACTCATGGGCTGTATGACTCGTGAGCTCCATGACTCGTGGGCTGTATGACTCGTGGGTGTCGGTCTCGTGACGTGCACCCGTAGGCCCTACCCCTACATGTCAACATGGGTAAACTACATTGTGTACTCTTCTTAACATGACATTGTGATTGTGTGCATCATTTAGCAGTGTTTGACATATCTTGAGTGAACCACCTCGTGTACCCGTCTGAACATGGGTGCACAATCTGGTGCGCCCTCGGTACATTATTGTGAACCATTTGATTAAACCTTCTGAACTTGGGTGAACCATTTTGTGTAACTTTCTGAGCATAAAATTTTTTATGTGCATTATCTAGTGTGTACCCGTCTGAGCATTCGTGAAACTTTTTTGGTCTGCCTTCTGATGAATAGGGGTAAACCATTTAATGCAGTAATCTGAACATGCGTGAACGATATAGTGTTTGGTGTAGGCCTGCCCGAATTATCTGGTGTACCTTTCTGAACGTGGATGAACCGTTTGGTGTATATTTCTAAAGTCACTTGGTGTATACTTTTCCGAAAATGGGTGGGACACTATTTTGATGCACTCTTCTGGATATGTCTAAAGCATTTGATGTATCCTTGTTAATATAGGTAAGCTATATCTGGTGTACCCGTCTGAACAATGGTGACCCATTCGATGCACCCTTCTTGATATGGATGCTGGAGTTCATAACTGGCTGCCTTGTTAAATCCACTCAAACAGCGAAACATGATTATTATTTGTGCAATTTTTGTACAAAATACAGATATACAAAACAACGACACTTTGCCTTTTCTCAAATATGAGCAATGTTTGATTAATAGGTAAAAGGGATTATCAAGATCAAACCTGTTTTGATTTTGAGGACGCAGATTGCAATTTTGAGTTTAGCCTGTCATTAAAGGCAGTGGTTCAAAATAGTTCTGTGAGTTCGGGATCGAAACAACCAATGTAAAATGTTAATCAGCGTAATCAGTGTTATAAAGTATTGTTAAATAGACAAGTTGAGAACAATTAAATTTTATCAAGATCGTTTCTAGAATAAGCCGTCTACAGTTGTGGCTTATTGAGAAAAATATATCTTCTTATATCTTAGGCTTTTTTGAGACATTTTTTTAATATGGAATTCAAGAGTGTTTTGTGATACAAATGACCTATATGCATATTAATGTGATAACTCGAACATTATGTAATCACTGCTCCCAATGGTAAACGGTACCGTTAATGTTTGTCGATGTTTATGCATCCACGTTCGCTCTCGATGTCGGCGAAGACGACTGCAATGTTGCAGCCGCAGCGGGCGTGGACACATGCCAGAACCTCCTGGGGAGGCAGCTCTGCGGCAGTATCACCAGTCCAAGCGGAGAGGTCATCCAGCTAGTGCCCGCCATCCTGGACTCGTCCAACGGGCCGCGACAGGGACAGATGGGGTGCAGGTTACCGGATAAGATTCCTCCAAGAAGTACGTTCAGAAACCTTCCATTTTCATTTTTTTTTTCACGAAATATCCTGTGTTGGGAAACGGTTGATATAGATAAGTAGATGTAAAGGGTTCACCATTCTTATTTGTGTCAATAAAACTTAGTAATGTAACATGTAACAAAGACTGTGTGTAAAGGGTTTTTAAGAAATGAAAAGGGGACTCTAAGGGTGCGTTTTCCAAACGGCTTTTAAGGAATTTTTACGTGTTGATAAACGCAAACTGTTTTGATTATGGGGTTTGGAAAGCCTTTTCGAATTAAAAACAGGTTTCCGAAACAGGTTTCCGAAACAGGTTTCCACAAACCTGTTTCTAGAAGCCCTTTGAAGCAAGATAAACACAAAGCTGTTTTGAAACGGCTTTTTACTGCGGTTACAGTATGTGACCCCTTCTCCTCAAATTGTGCAATGCAGCTGCGAAGTGACAAGGCCAGTTTTCGTGTTCGCGATGAGTTGATAAACGCAACTATTTTGGAAGCCGTTTCTTAAGGGCTTTGGAAACGGCTTTTGAAAGCCGTTTCAAACAGGGGAAAGATAATAAACGCAGACACACCTAATCACACTATAGTCTATATACACAAAGTGTTTTAGAAAAAATGCCAAAACCACAATTTCCCATTCGTTTTATGATCTCAAGCTTGAGCATAACAAGAAGAAGACTTGTTCTTTCAAGAAATACGCTCAGCAAAAAAAGAAAAAAAAAGAAAAAAGAAAGTAAACGCTTTTTTGAGTTCATATTTGTCATAGAAGAGTTTAATGAAAAAAAAATGTATTATATACCATATTAAAGGTAATTTAATTGGCTTTCAACCTAGTAGGTCAATATAAATGGAAACTTTACGCATACCTGAACACATTTGTTTTTGTTCTCCAAGGGACAAAAGTAAAAAATTGCAAAAATTGACATGTTGTCTTTCATTTGCAAATGCCCTTCAAGATAACAATGGTAACAAAAGAGCAGTTTAACGCAATGAGAGACTTGAATGAAATGGCGAAAATAAGTTTGCGATCTCTCACTTTAAATTCCTACCATATTTGTTTATATTGCTTCTTCTCTCATTTCGTTTGAATTTGGATTTGACAGAAGATTCTTCATTTTCCTACATTACTTTTAGCCTAAATTGATCCTTTGGCATTTTGGGGCTTCAAGGAATATCATAGAGATCACAGGTTTATTTTTGCAACTTAATTCATGGTTTTATTGTGTTAGATTTGTCTTTTGTTCATATTGTTACATGGAAGAAGACTTACTCATGAATGACAACTTGTTCATTTTTGCTAAGCTACAACTGGCACTCACTATTTGCTGAACCGTGTGTAACCAGAAAATATGGTGAAAAACAAAACACCATAGTACATTATACATACCCACATACACACGTACACTTGCCCACACACGTAAAAAAGTGCATTAAATACACAAAGGATGCGACATCGTACTATAAGCAGGGCGCCACACTAACTTTTATTTTTGGTGGCCCAAAGGCAAACATCCGACCTTTTTTGGTGGCCCGATCAGGCCACCAAATTCTTCATTTCTGAAATTTTGATGGCCCGACGTACGTTTTTGGTGGCCCCGGGCCACCGTTAGTGTCGAGCCCTGCTATAAGTAAAGATCACTCTGACATTGCAAACTAGCGAAGTACACGAGAAGAGAGGACAGAACAAAGGAAAAGGAGCAGAAAAAAATGTAGAGAGTTTTGAACCCACTCCATCGTCAGTACGGATGAAGCACCTGTCTACATGCCTGTCCCAGTCAGAGTGTAAATCTTGTGTGCATGAAAATACGTATTTGACATAAGTTTGACCCAGACCTATAACAATGTGAACATTCAATCACTCTTCGTCAATACACCACATTGATATCGCCAGATATACAGTAGAAACCAAAAAGAAACCATAAGTCACATTTGCAAACTCATAAGGACTTAAAACTGCAATAATCGTATCCTACCATGCCTACGTTGTAATTTGGGTACTCAGAACTTCTGCATGAAGACTATTATCATGCCGAAGCAGTGTAAACATGGTAAACGGAAAATTTTAACGCTCATGGTGTGAGGGCCGCAAAGTAGAAAAAGAAAAGAAAAGTGTGGCTAAAGTATCAAATTAACAAAGCTGGCTTTGCATGCATCGAGTGTGTATACAAGGGGATTCATTTGCAACAACTTCAACGTCTGCAGTGATTATGAATGATTTAAAGGGGAAATCCAGTTGAATAACTTCAGAATGGTGATCAGTTAGATACATCAGGATTTTAGCCTCGGGCATAATTGTATTTGAATGAAAAACTGGAAATGTCAAAATTTCATGTACAAACTACATCGCAAGTTGTGAGGGAATGACATGCTCACTTTGCTATTTGCATATTCATATTGACCGCTCAAGAACAGTTTCCTGAAAAATTAGCGAAACCTCAAAATATCATAACTTCCTTATTTTTCACCCGATTTCGTTCAAAATTTTACCATTGAACTCGTAATATTTTACTCTTTCTTATCAGTCTAACATATTTGGACTGGATTTCACCTTTTAACATTACACTTTAAATTTAAGCGTATCTAGCTATAAGATCACGATTCATAATTTACCCTCGGAATCTATATATTCCAAACATGTGACACAAAATAATGATCAAAGGCAGACGTGGGTCTAAATCTGTTGTCACTTTCTCACTAATTTCACTCGTTTACATTTATACAGAGTATGATTTATACAGAGTATGACAAATTTAAAATTCCAAAACTTTCTTATGTAAAGTGAAAATTTTCCCTCTCTCTCTTTTATTTTGTGTTATTCACTAAAGTCAATTTGAACGAAGGAGAAGGTTCAATGTAAATTAAGGGGATATTACAGTTACTAGATATTACTAGATCAAAACTGTCATTTTGATGATATTGTTTTAAAATGCAAACTAGAAATGTCGCTATGTCGACTGGTATGCCTCCGCCATAATGCATGATTCTCCTTATAATAGGTCTATAGTACAATGTCTTGACAATGTGTGATGACAATTTCACATAACTGGCAAAATATTAAAATGACAGGTTTGTCACAAATGTGTTGAATGTTCACTTTACTTGAACTAGGTTTAATTGGATGAATGGCTATATTGTCTAAGAGTGCAGGTATTTGGGGATTTCAGGATTTTTGCTTGGCTTTTGACCCTTTTATAAGTTTATGCATTGAGTAATTTTCAAGTATGGAGAAAGAGTGCAATTTTAGTATCAAATAGTTCAATATTAGTACGAAAGGAAGGACGGACGGAAGGACGGATGGACGGAAGGACGGATGGAAGGACGGAAGGACGGACAACCGTAATGCCTCTGACGACACTTCGTGGCGAAGGTCTAACCAGTGGTAAAATTAATACGCGTCGACGTAGTTGCCACCACTTTTAGTCAGCATTATAATGAAACTGTGATTGACATCAATGAGTCGTACAATCATTTTGACAATAGCCATTTCTTGCTTAGATTTTTTTTTTCTTTTGCCTCACTCTTATGGTAATCTCACCATTTTTGTCAAGGCTAACGTATAAAGGGGATTTTCATTTATTATGTAATTCAACTTTAATTAAAACCGGACAGTACAAAATCAAAAGACATTTCAAAATCCAAATTCGTTACAGTTTACAAACATTTTGAAAACAATTTTGATGGCAAACAGTTTCTCCGTGAAGTGTGCTCTTGAATGCAGAGTGTAATTAATACATGACAATTTTTGTCTTCACGCAAATGCATCATTTTTTATGTATCCTAAAGTGCACATTCAAGGACATGACCCCCATAATATTATTATCTACCATTTATAAAGCACAACTGAATTTTCTTATAGGATAAGAGGCTTTTCGTTAACCATCAATGTCTAATTGGATAGATATGCACATAAAACTCTCTCCCTCTCTCTATCTGTCTGTTTGTCTGTCTCTCTCCCTATATATACAAGTGTATATATATATATATATATATATATATATACATATATATATACATATTTATATATATATATATGTATATATATATATATATATATATATATATATATATATATACATATTAAATGATTTACATTATGTATTAAATGATTTGTAACGAAATCTAAGCTTGGGGCCTATATGCATTTTCACAGGCCGTCATCAAATTCAAGCTTCAGCTTAAGATGACGGTCTCCTGCATTTTGTTTGTAATAATTCGAGTGAATAATCAATGATTTTCCAATTGTTTGTGTGTGATTATAACTCACATATCGTCGGCTGAAAATGATAAAGGCGTTAATTTGCCACTAAACCCATAGTGTTCGAGACAAATACAATATTTTACTATTGGTACAAATACATGATATCATATATATATATATATATATATATATATATATATATATATATATATAATATATATATATACACATATACATGCCAAAACTCACGCATATATATATATATATATATATATATATATATATATATAATCATACATATCAGAAAAGGCAATGGCCTTCGTCGCCGATAGCGGCTCCGGAGCCATCTGGTCGTCGAGTCTCGACAATCTCAACTTCTCGAAATTCATCAAGGAGGGCCAAGGAACCGACAAGGGAGTACCGAGGGTCATCGCTTTCGACAGCGTTGACCAGATGTTGTACTGGTCAGATATAACATTGAAAACGGTCTTCAGGGCTGATATAACTACGAGAAAGGTCGAAGTTGCGGTAGCAGCGAAGGCGAATTACTCCGGTAAGTGTTTGGTTATACTATTATTTTCCCACCTAAGTTCTAGCGCTATTAATTTCTGTACGTTTCTCTCTTTCTTGTTCTCCGGACCTTTTCTTTCTTTCTCTCTTTCTCCTTGATTTCATATCTATTTTGTTTATATTTGTATATATATATATATATATATATATATGGACGGTATAGCAATATTTAAAATACATGTTGTAATATAATGATTAATGAAATATGTTTCATTTTATGTGATTTTATTTCATTTTGTTTTGTTTATTTTGCTCCAATTTGTTATTTATCATTATCAACATGAAATTATGATTTTGGGTAAGAGTTTGCAAAATCAAATGATGATTTGGGGTTACAACTTGCGAAACATTTTCTTTCATTCTTACAGTGGTAAAGTATCGAGGAAACAAATCATGTTCACTTCACGTACAGATGTAGTCTCTTTTTCAGTGAACGAAACCGAACGCATTTCTGGTATCTGTGCGAATATCAGTGTCAACCACGAGCTGGTAGGAAGCTGCCCCCCCCCCACCCCACGGTGAATCGCTCCTCAAAAAGAATAAATGTGACACTGATTTAAAGAATATCGTTTTTTACCAATTAAGTTGCTGGATTCGGCCTTTGTCTGCCGGTGCCAGTTGTATTATGCATTTTGAGTTTCTGTGAACAGATCTCTGCTTGATTGGATGTGATTTTCACTACGAAACGCTGGCTCAAAATACGCTGATTCAATGGCTAGGTTGGATATAGTACAGTATAATTTAATACAATATGATATGATATAATACAATATAATATAATATAATATAATATAATATAATATAATATAATATAATATAATATAATGTAATATAATATGTATATATGTATATGATACATGTGTTTGCGTTTTATGCGTTTGCGTGTGCGTGTGTGTGTATGTGCTTGTGTATACATGTAGAGGTAATGAGGTATTGACATGGTGCTTCTATGTTTTCAACGATTTCAACGTCAATATATTTCCAGAAGTGCACGGAATTGCGGTAGACGAAGCAAACAGGACGCTCTACTGCGCGTACATGCGTCAGAATGTTATAACCGTGACTCACATCGGGGACCCCAACTCTGAAACCGATTTCCTTACGGGGCTGATCTATCCACGGGCCTTACAGATCGACCACGTAGAAGGGTGAGTGATTCCTATACGTGGATAGGAATTCTCCTGAACTTGGACTATCATCACGGCAAAAGTATATTATTTGATACCTGTTTTGTTGATTTCAATTTCTATTTCAAGTTATTTCTCCAACATTTTATTCTCGAATATACAAACGAAGAAACAGCATCGATAATTTTCTAAAGTAATTGTAGGATTAGATTTTTTTCCCCAAATCAAGTTGTACAAAGAAATTCAATAAGTCGTTTAAACTTGAAATTCAATAAATTTGTGCATTTTCTGCATGACATGTTCCTTGTTACAGTGGTAATAGACATAACGGTGCTTGACCACATGATGGTTCTTTCCTCATAACAAAACGACTTCAGAGGGAAAGTTTATCAAATATATATGTATATTAAAAGCATAATTTACCATTTGCAGATGAAACAAAAACTCAGCATTGTTGCTTTACAATAGTTCTAAAATGCGACTTAGGGATAGGAACAACCAATGTAGAAATGTGAATCAGTATAATCGATGCTAAGTATTGTTACATGTATATCATACAAATGTGAACAATAGTTATGATAAAGATGCTTCCAGACTAAACCGTCGAATGTTATGGTTTATTAAGAAAAATAGTGATATCTCCTTATATTTTAGGCTTTATTGAAAACACTTTATGATAGGATGCTTTGTGATACAACTGACTTACACATTATTATGCATCAAGTGTGATATCTTGAACATTTTATTTTTGAATCACTGCTCCCAAATGTAAACAGGACCTTTAAGTGATTCAGCAATGTAGAACACATCAGTGAAATTTGAGGATGATGCCATTGCAAAACAACGATTTATAAGAACTTCCAAGAAAATGTATGTCTTTATGCAATATCACTGACATAGATTATGTTAAAGGTAATATAATTTCCTCTGTATTCTGAAAGAAGTACGCCAATTGCTCGTTCATGATGCTCGAAAAAGGGAAAGAAAATGGAACAATACTTGGCATTTTTTTTTTAATCATTTGTAGGAAAATAATTGGAGTTTTTATGGATCTTGGTAAAGCCTTTGACGCTATCGATCATGACATTTTATTTGAAAAATTATATAATAATGGCGTGAGAGGGATTACTCTGTCGTGGTTCATAAGTTATCTAAGTTATCGAAAACAATATGTTGCATTTAAATCCAGTCACTCAACATATTCTTATGTGTCATGTGGTGTCCCTGAGGGATCTATCCTCGGGCCCCTACTTTTTTTAAATTTACATTAATGATATTATCAATTCCTCTCCTCGTTTAAACTTCATCTTATTTGCAGACGACAGTAATGTTTATTATTCCCACAAGGGCATGGTAACATTGGTTGATACACTAAATACGGAATTAAGTAACATCTCGAAATGGTTTAAAAGCAACAGGCTTTCATTGAATATTGATAAGACATGTTTTATACACTTTCATACGCTTCAATCCCAACCCACCCTTCCTCAAAGTATTTTTATTGATGATACAAACATTGTTGAGAAACATTCAACCAAGTTCCTAGGAGTGACCCTAGATAGCAATCTAACTTGGAATACTCATGTCCAGAATATTACAACAGCAACATCTAAAGCAACTGGTGTTTTAAGAAGAATAAAATACTTAATGATCACATTTTAATAATGCTATACAACACTTTATTTTTACCATGTAATGTACTGCAGTATCGTATGGGGCAACTGCAGCAAAACTAAATTGAACACAATTTTTCTCTCTCCAGAAAAAGGCTCTTCGCGTATGCACACATTCAAATTTTTTGGCTAAAACTGATCCCATATTTTATCGCCTAAAAACTTTGAAAGCTCATGACATACATTTATACCTAACCGTGTACTGCCATATTTATGTATAAACACACTCGAAATTTATTACCATTTTTTCATAATGCCATAGCAACCAATGACCATATTCACTCATACCCTACCCGTCGTTCCCACGATTTTCATTTAAGCAATCCAAAGCTTTTACTTGCTCAAAAGTCGATTAGACACGGTCCGGATACATGGAACACTCTTCCTGAGGAGTTGAAACAGTGTGCCTCCTTGTTTTCATTCAAAGCAAACTTAAAGAAGTACATTTTACTACAGTATATCTCAAATACGAACTAAAAACAAACAATTTATATAATTAATGTTGGTATCCCGATAGCAACATCGCTTACTTTATCGTCCCGTCTTCCAGCAAACCAATTTTATTATTCTAAATTCCAGCATATCTGCCCTTGTGCACTTTCAAGCACCTGCACGCACATTCAAGCACCTGCACGCACATTCACCACCATCACACATCATAGTTTATTTTCCCCTGCTATCTTCGCAGCAGAATTTGTATTGTTACGAATCTAGTACGTCCCTATCTTTTCCTCGGGCCGGCCATCTTTTCAAGCAATGCTTATAATGGCGGCCTTCTGCATAATCGTTTCTTAACTACAATTGTTATTGTAATCACTGCTGCATAGACATCCATACTGTATCATTAATTTTCTATCATATCGTTGTTTATGCAAATCAAACGACTCTGTGTTAAATTTACTTTGTATATTTCCTACATATTCATAATTATGTAACTTACGTATATCGTTGTTTACGCAAGCCAAACGACTTTGTGTTGAATTTACTTTGTATATTTCCTACATGTTCATGATTGTGTAACTTATGTATGTTGATTTGCAGAAAATAAAGTATCTATCAAACAAACAAAATAAGGATTTCCAAATAAGACTTTCACATTATGTCGCCAATAGCTATTTACACAAGGACGACCGGTATTGATTAGTTCCATGACTGGAATACATGTATATTAATTTTCATACTCCAACCTCCACAACGCTTTTACAGCTGATGCACTGTATGTCTCTTGTGAAAAAAAAAATTCCCTTAATTATCTTAATACCATTCTAAAATCCCTTTCCTTTCAACCATTTTTCTTAATCCTCCAAAATTTGTGGAAATTCACATTAATCCATCACCATAGCGCGTCCTTAACTACTTCGTAGCAAAATGAATTAATCTGAAGTAGATTAGCGATTAGTAAGCAAACTGGAATAATTTCTTTCGTCATGATATTACAAAATTTGTCCTTGTGTCTCAGCTTCGAAGGCCAAATTGAGGCATTTAACCCTTTTACAACACGATTGTTATATACGATGTGAGTAGGTTTTCGAAGTACCCGTACCAAACCTGACTCCCCCCCCCCCCATGCCCAGCCTAGAATTAGCAGCGTTACTATGCATCTAAAAGTACTTAACCACACTTAATAATTTTTTCCTATGGAGTATACAGTAAACTTTTTACGACAACAACAACATTATCGATATCATAGAGCGAAATGATATTCACCGTTTAGATGCCAATTATAACGTAGATATCACTTTCAACAGGAGAGTTCATAATTCACTTCAATGAAGTGTGTTCATTTTCAGCCTTTTCACTTTTGCATTCATGACAAAAAAGTGAAAATTCTTTTTCTAGTCATCTAACTAGACATTGTCAATCAATATGAAATAATTTCCTATACACAAATAAGGGTTATTTGTTTGATTGTTTGTTTGATTGATTGGTCGGCTGGTTTTATTTCTGCATTTTTCAACTTTACAATACAAAATGACACCATTTAACATTACTGACAACAGAATAAACAATGTAAATTGACCTTGCAAATCTATCATCATCGATGACTAATCGATGTCAAACAAAATGAATATTCATGAAGGGAAAAATGCAGCAGACCAATCAACGTAAGCCTATATGCTTGAAAATGATGGACTGTGAGAAAGCGTAAGATTGTCAGATAATGTACAATCTTACTGTTGTAAGGTGATAACGGGACTGCATACTAACATCTGTTAAACAAAATCAGCCTTCAGGTGTGAGTTTCTTCAGTTTGTCTCCCTCTTAAGCAGCAAATGACAGGTTCGAGTCCCACTGGTTCCTTTTTTTCCGACATGTTTGTTAATTTACAGATCAGCAGTTGCGATCTTAACAAATTTAATTTGTAGAGGGAGACAAACTGAAGAAACTCACACCTGAACCTTCACTCCTCTGAATAATATCTTTCTTTCAAAATCAGCCTTGTAATCCACGTCGCTTTTCCGCCATTCAGAAAAAAAAAAAAAACATTGTTTCTTCGTGACGTATATTCGTTAAACGGTGGAATCCCAACAATTATAGGACTTAGCAAATTAAACTCATGATCGTAGCCTCCAGTAAATGGATGATATGTTGTCAATTAACGACGTTACCTACTATATTAGATTTGCCCTATGAATTTGATTGCCCTTTCGATTGCAACTTCAATGGGTAATTAGCAGATTAGCAAGCCAGTCAATTATAGGCTGTTGCAAATCAGAAAGCCCTTCGGGGATACATTGAATTAATGATTTCAGACCGATGTGCAGTTCTGAGAGCATTGTTGTGTTCATATTGATATCAAATTATTTGATATTGGAATTATTGTTGACGACAAACTTTCCTGAAAGTTACATATTGATTATATATCCAACACAATCTCACGTAATATAGGTGTTATAAATAGAATGAAATTGTATATTCCACAAAAATCATTACTTATGTTATATTCGTCATTGATATTGCCTTATCTTAATTATGGTGTTTTAGTTTGGGGCAACACTCACCAGAACCTACTGGATAGAGTGTTTCTTCTTCAAAAGAAAGCTCTCCGTGTCATCAGTTATCCTTTCATACCCTCCCACTCAAATGTTATTTGCCGCTTATAAGCTGCTAAAAATCAAAGATTTGTATTTATTCAATTTGGGGCAATTTATGTATACGTACAGCAACAACTCACTCCCCTCCATTTTCGATTCTATGTTTCAAAGAAATCAATCATTCCATGACTATCCCACTCGACGTTCCAATGCATTTCACTTACCTCTTTTACGAACAATTCTTGCTAAGAACACACTTATCTATACTGGCCCAACTTATTGGAATTTTCTGAATAATGACATAAAAATTGTACCCTCTATATTTTCATTTAAGAGGAGATTAAAGTCTTTCTTATTGCAATGTTATGTTCCTACAGAATTGAATCAGCCTGTTGGCTCATTTTAATTTCTCTTCGAAGAATTTTGATTACCAATGATATACTGTCACATATTTTCTCGTCCCTGTTGTCCTGAGACACTTACTGAGTAGATTCGATTCTACTTGTATTACTTCCGCATCTATTTCTCTCTATTTTTCCATATTTGATTTGATTTGATTTGATTTGATTTCGATTTATTTCTGCTTAATTCCGTTACATCAGATAGGATCATGTACATGTCATTTATGTCAGCTCTAAGATCTGTATTTATCTACGACTGACGATAAGTCTGGTCCTGCTATAAGATACACTGCAATCAATACACTTCAACACTTCGTGAGTTTACTGAACAAAAAATGCAGCGCTTATGCTATTTATTTTTCCACCAAGACTTCAAACAGGGAAGGGTATAGGGGAAAAAGGGAAAGTTACAGAGTGTATGGGTACCACTCCAACTTTACAATGATAGTAATGATGATAAATACAGTATGATAATGATATCAAAGTTAACACGTTAAGTTGCCTTTGCCGGAGTAATGACCAAATATGCACTATGGAAATAATAATACGTGAATACAAAATATCTTATACATAGTGTTATCTGACATTGAACAAAATATATTGTGTTTGTTTTATGTATGCAGTAATGGTAAGGCACATCGTACACATACATGCTCATATAATATACATGATGTACCTATCCTATACATACATATACATACTCATATTCATAATATGGATAGATAAATAAATCGATATGTGTATGCACACATCCATGCATTATGTATCACGTACATATTCATATACATTTGATTATAATACAATAAAGGAATCAGAATGTTATCCTGGGGAATACTGCTTAAGGAGGTGAAGTTGTACAGCCTTCTTAAATGAATACATAGTGGTCATGTTTTTAATTTCGATGGGAAGGGAATTCCAAGTGTCAGGGCCGGAGTGTCTGATAGAATGATGCGCGAGTGCGGTTTTGGGGTTAAATAAATGTAAATTTGTGGATTGTCTGGTTGGATAAGGTTGAATCTCTGAATTTGACCGAAATATTATGTTAAATATTGGAGGCAAGAGGTTTGACTTGAGACAAAACATAAATACAGCTTTTTGGAGAAAATTTATATCATTTATCTTAAGGGATTTAAGCTGGAAAAACAATGGGTCGGTGTGATCTCGAGAGCGTGCTCGACTGAACACTCGTATTGCTTTTTTCTGTAGGAGAAGTATACGGTCTGTGTTACATTTGTGGGTTGCCCAGATAATGTTGCAATACGATATATATGGTAAAATTAAGGCATTATACAGAGTAAACAATACACGAGTTGGTAAAAAATACTGAAGTTTAGTTAACAGGCCAACGTTTCGGGATATAGGCAAAATGATGTGTTTTACATGATCATCCCATTTTAGGTTTTCATTTATATACACACCAAGAAATCTATTAAATATTTTCCTTTCAAGAGATATACCATCAATATACAATTCATATTCTGGTAAATCAGCTTTTTTACTTTTAAAATGAATGAAATTAGTTTTGCTTAAATTAAGTGCCAGTATATTACTTTTAAACCATGTAGATAATTTCGGTAATTCATTGTTCATATTTCCGTATCCTTTCCACGCATCCCATTATTTTTTCGATATAGTTCTGTCGAGGATCGCTGGATCTGTTTTGCCTTTCTGTCCGTTGTATTGTCTTCCTATTATGACAGTCTTGTCTTGTTCTGTCTTGTATTTAAGTCCCCCTTTATAAGTTTTGTCGTCCCAGTCTCGTTTAATGTTCATTCGCTGTGTACGTGTGTCTGTCTGTTACTCTGACTTCTTATTGGGCTTCCAGACTTTTTTTTTATCTGACTTTATTCCCAATTTTTCCCCTTTTTGCATCAGTTCATTTTCTAGTGACATTCTGTACCTGAGGGGCCCACATTCTACAAGCATTGCCTTTTTAGTGGGTCCCTCCATTTTTCGATATTTTGTGTAATGCTATATCGTCTATATCACTTCACTACAACATTATTTGTTACCCCAAGGTTCCACAATTATGTTTTCTCAATTTACTTTGTTTTGATTATATGTAACCTTATTCTCTGTCACCAAAGAAAGTGAAATGTTTATGTTCTTTTCGAAAAATGAAATAAAGTTTGAATTGAATTGAATTGAAAAATGCTGTAATCTCTTTGATTAACTATGTATATTGTGCAATTATTTTTAAAGGACAAGTTCAACAGCAATATTTTAGAATACATAAGCGAAAGTTTGAAGAAAATCAGACAGTCCGTTGTAATAAAGAAAGTTTTGAATTTTCAAAGTTTCTGTGCAGCCATTGCTGAATATGAAGATTACTACAGTTTGTGAAGTCACTTGTGTACAACGATAAAGAAAATGAACTCAGAATGAATTCATCATGTTTTCATTTTGCTAGCAAGTGGAAAAAAAAGAAATCAGGGAGAACATACCATGCTTACCTTGAACATGTGGCAGTAACGTCGTCGAGTGAATGTGCACTTTTCATTAAAAAAAAACATGTTTTTTTTTTCTTTTTCTGTGGAATTCTTTTAATGTTTTCTAGACATCGTTGTACAGAATGTGGCGTCACAATCCGCAGAAATCTTCTCATCCAGCGATGTCCGCACACACATTTTAAAAGTACATAAACGTTGAGCGGATTGTCCGATTTTCTGATGTACTCACTTACTTTCTGCCCGTTATGCCATAGGCACGTAGGGCAGCAACAAAAGTCCACCATTTGGCTCTGTCCATGGCCAGGCGCTGTAGTGTCCCCCAGGTATGGTTCAGGTCCCTCATCTCTCTCTCTCTACAGTTCTTCTCCATGTGTTTTTGGTGTCTCCCCCTCTTCCTCCGCCCTTCTGGAGTCCAGTGGAGTGCTGTCTTGGTAATGTTGTCCTGTTCTTTCCTGATCACATGA
Source organism: Diadema setosum (assembly GCF_964275005.1). Classification (NCBI taxonomy): domain Eukaryota; kingdom Metazoa; phylum Echinodermata; class Echinoidea; order Diadematoida; family Diadematidae; genus Diadema; species Diadema setosum. The sequence goes on from NC_092690.1 coordinate 25,229,178, forward strand.
CCAATCCATCTCCAGCGCCTTCTTGATTTGATTTGATTTGATTTATTGGTTTCTGTATCATCATTGTACATATACACATTCATGTACAAACATAAATATGATAATATATATAAGTATTTTCTTGTTCATTGCCTGTGTACAATGTAGGCCTACAGCAAAAGTACAACAAAACATACTATGAATAATACAGAGGGGCTACAGCATAAGCGTAGCTTGATTTGCGTGCAGCCCCCGTAGCATAACATAATATTATAATGTACATCGGAAGGAGAATAGGAGGGAGGGATGACTTGCATAGAGATAGGATAGTTGAAAGGAGAAAGGGAAGGGAGAGGTTTGTCTGCTTTCACTAAAGGTTTATACAAAATAAAATCACCTGTATCACTGATTAGCAAGACATGACAAAATATTTCTTCAACGAGGTACAGGTGGACAGTTGATACAGGTCATGGTCGGTTACATAATCATTATTACATAATAGACTAATTGTGTCGATATTTGTACAAAAGAATTTCGAGTATATAACAATGACAATGGAATTACTGATATTCAGATAACAACATCGTTTTTACAGCCTTCCTAAAAGAATACGTGGACTTTAAACTTCGAATTTCAGAAGGAAGAGAATTCCAAATATCGGGTCCGGTGTGTCTGACAGATTTCAGAGCCATCACTGTTTTGGGATTATACAAGTGAAACTTATCAGATTGTCTTGTTGGATAAGAATGTATTTCCTTATTTAATTGAAATAATGAGTAAAAAGAAGATGGCAACTGACCATTATGTAAGCGAAACATAAAGAGTGAGTTTTGCAAAAAATTAATGTCATTTACCTTAAGTGTTCTTAATTCTGCGAATAAAGGATCTGAATGGTCTCGATAACCTGAGTTGGTGCATATACGTATTGCTTTCTTTTGTAAAAGTAATATACTATCAATGTGGCTTTTTGATGTTGCCCATACAATGTTGCAATAAGAAATGTGCGATAATATCAATGAATTATATAACATAAATAAGATATTCTGAGGGACATAATACTTTAACTTTTGAAGTATACCAACATTACGAGATACTTTATCAGAGATATATTGTACATGAACATTCTTTGGATGATTGTGTCCATGCATTCCAACTGGCATTTGTCATAAAGCTCTTCATTTGATATTGTATTTAGCCGAAATATGCGATAAGTTTTCCTCAGTGATTTGTTGTGAAAAAGTGACGGTTTTTGAATGTCGCTCTTCGTCATCCTCCAGCATTCTGACCCATACAGGAGACTTGAGAGAACACAGTTTTGATATAAAATCTTTAACTTTGTTTTGGTGCCGAACTGCTGAGATTTCCAAATGGGATTCAGCATAGAGAATGCAGTCCTTGCTTTATTCATGCAGTTTTAATGTCTACCCCTACACCTCCATCATGTGTTACCGTACTTCCAAGATAAGTGAATTCAGCTGTTGTTGGAAGATCTTCTCCATGAGCCTGTATACTTTGAGGGTTTTGAACATTGAGTGTCATTACTTCTGTTTCCCTGTGACTTCTTCAAGCCAATTTGGTGTGCAAAGTCAGTAAGGCATGACGTCTTCTCCTGTATGTGCTGGTGAGTATGAGACACTGGAACCAGATCGTCTGCAAAGTATAGTCTAGGTCCTCAAGTGTTGAAAAGAGTGTCCACCTAATGCCTCTTTTTTGATCTGTAATAGTCTGCCTCATTATCCAATCAGTGTATGGCCAGGTTGAAGAGTAGTGCAGACGTAACGCACCCTTGTCTCACCCCAGTCTTCACCTCGAAGCTGAAATCGCTATTTCCAACCTTGCAAATGAAATTGCTATCAAAAGCTCTTGATAATAGCCACTACTTGTTGAGGAATGCCGTAATTTCGTAAAATTTTCCATAAGCTGTCTCGGTGTAAACTGTCAAAAGCTTGTTCGAAGTCAACAAACTTAATGTACAGCTGCCTTTGTCATTCTGTGCATTGCTCAATTATGTTGCGCAAGACAAAAATCTCGTCAACGCACCCTCTTCATCTTCGAAAACCTGCTTGCTCTGGCCTCAGTTTCTCATCAACAGCCCTTGTCAGCCTCTGAATGATGACTTTTGCTAGTATTTTACTCGGGACAGACAAAAAAAAAAAATCTTCACTGATGTGTTCTACTAATATTGCCGTATTCATTCAGTTAACACATTTTGTGTGAACTAACTGTCCTTCAAATGCTTTCCACATGTTTTTATTGCCTGCTTTGAGGCGAGCTGCTCATGAGCCTCATTTGCCTAGTGTCTAGCTCGTGAACCGCATAGCTCGTGGGCTGTATGACTCGTGGGTAGAGTGACTGATAGACTGTATGACTCGTGGGTGTCGGGCCCGTGACGTGCACCCTAGTGTTCATATTCTTACGTAAACCCCTTGTTGGCAAAACATGTCTAGATGTGATGAAATGAAGGTTGTGAAGAAAAGGCGAAGAAGTGGAAGAATAGATAGCACAATATAAAGATCATTCGTACCTTTAAAGGTACTAGCCCACATTTGCAAACCCACGAAAATCAAAACTGCATAAAACAGGTCCAAAATGACTTCAAGTACAAGTTATAACAGTAACATACCTCACCTGTCGCTCTTTGTCTATACCATTCGATAAAAGAGAGAAAATCATCGTTTTAAAATCAATTTTCAAACCGGGTTCACCCGACCCAAAATCGAATTACGAGCGCGGGCTATAGCTACGTACATTGTACATGTAACACGTACGTGGACCGGAGCTAGCGAGCGTTATACGCATGCATACGGATTACGGTGCATTTTCATCTATTTTTATGAAAGTAATGGACTAATTGGAACGAAATTTTGCACAGGTGTTACTGCAATCATACCCAAACTCCATGCTATGAGACCAATTGCTGCAGGTTTACAAATGTGGGCTAATACCTTTAATAGAGAGAGAGAGAGAGAGAGAGAGAGAAAGAGAGAAAGAGAGAGAGAGAGACGGTGTGTGTGTATGTGTGCCTGTGTGTGAGAAAGAGATAATAAATGGATTATATTTCTTTATATTTATCATAGCTATTTCATTTGCAGTCAAGCCATTGATATTTCACAAACACGATAACAAATGGATATACAGTATGTTTTACATATACATTTATCACAGCTGTTCCATTTGCAATCAAATCATATTTTGTTAAACAAACACGATAACAAATGAATATATGTTTTACATTTATCATAACTGTTCTATTTGCAATCAATCATATTTTGTTCCAGTTACTTGTACTGGACAGAGCACCATGGGGTGTGGAGACGAGCACTGAATAAGTCGGGAGAGAACATCAAACTGTACGGAAACCAGAGCATGAATGCCATATCCGGTCTTGCCATTGACTTCGTTGGTGAGTATACTATACTGGCAGGCAGCAAGCGATGCTCTGACAATAATGATAATATCAATATTCATGAATGGGCGGTGAGTTGGCTCAAACGGTAGCGCGTCTGCCTCACGATCCTAAAGGTGGCCTCACACTATGCGGTTTTTTCTTGCGACTGCTTGCGGATTCGACAAGTCGCACGCTGTTCTCGACCGCATGCGACTTCTCGCGACTTGGAGGCGTCCGCAAGCCTTGCGACCTCCTTGCGGCTGCTGTCAAATTTTGAACATGTTCAAAACCTTGCGATCGTCTGCGGCTGCCTCTGCGAACCCTTGCGACCGGCTGAAATTTCGCAAGCCTTGTGGTCGTTGCGCTCACACTATGCGACTCGATGATTGCGATCTGGCAACCGCGACAGATCGCAAGCACTGCGATCGAAAAAAAAAAAAAAAAAAACGCATAGTGTGAGGCCACCTTAAGGGCCCGGGTTCGAACCCGAGTCTGGACTGAGCAATGCTGTGTGTAAGCATACCGTCCCCTCTAGCATGAGGCAAAACACTCTGTCCCTCGGATAGGACATAAAATGGAGGCCCCGTGTATGAGAGAGTAACAACTCATGCACCTAAGAGATCCCGCTTCATTCATTCATCGCAAAGAGCAGGGTGTTTAACCCGGTGAAGTGGTCCCACCTCACATCCAACTGGACCCCATGGAAGACCAATAACGTAGCTGAATATTGGCTATCCAGCCATCTTCTCAGATGGAAATGAACAAACAAACAAACATGATAATGATAATGATAATGATGATAGTGATAGCGATGATGATAGTGATAACAATGAATAAGGCCTAATAATGATAGTGATATTTATCATGTATCACAGTCATGATAAAGATGATAACAACAAGAAGAATAATGGCAGTCAAAGCAATAATAATTCTCTTGTGTCTATACACAAACTATCAAAACGTTCAGATACAAAAACCATCATTCAATATTTCTTTTTTTTTCCAATTCTTTTAGTAAGAATCCTCTGATTTCTCTGCGTAAGCCCCAAGTATACCTCCCAATCGGAGGACCCGTGTTCGATTCCCGCCCAGTGCTTACGTCCTTGGACAAGATGTTTTTACCCACACTGTCCCTCTCGACCCAGGTAGTATAAATGGGTACCTGGTAACGCTGGGGTAATAATAATAATGGCAGGGCCCTCTGGTAGAGCAGTGGGAACACTGAAGAGGCTACCCTGGATAAATAAGACCTTGTTAAGAATTCACTATAACCGTTGGAATAAAACAGATTATCAATGAGGATAAACAATGGACAGAGAATATATCTGGAATTATTTTGTTCTAGTGGAACACTCTCGTATTCTATCTTCTTCCAGAAAGAAACATTCTATTTTGCGACGAAATGGATGGGAGGGCGCTGTTCATGAACATGGATGAACCTGAAGAAGTCGTGGAACTCCCAGGTCTTGGATACCCGTCTGGGAAGGGGAAAAAGATCGTATTTCCAGCCGCCTACGAAGGGACTGTCTACTGGCTCAGACAAGGACATGAAGGAAGTCCAAGTGATGTGGTCGTCTTGACAAACTACACTACACCTGATTCTCAACTGTTGTTCACCGTCTTTTCTCAACGGTTCAGTGCTGACGTGAGAGGGATTGTTATTGCTAATGCAACTATCCCCTGATTTTCGATAATGCTATTGAAATTTATTGACTATGCCAGGTTGACTGTGATGATTTCGTAGAGTAAAAGAAAAATCAACAGACCAACAAGAATTTCATCAAGATATCCCCTCTGAAATTACCTATACACAAAAACTAATAGCAAGATATAATGTGTGAAGTAAATCTATTATCAAAGATATGCATAAAAAGTAATATGTTTTTGTATATTGTTTAGTATACTTTAGTTGTGTTTGTCTTAGTGGCATTTTAATGTGAATACCTCTTTACTATGATTATACAAACAGATATCATTGCTGATCAAAGTTTGAACTGCATACTATCATAAATTCTATTCTTTATTCCATCAAATAAAAATGATACATAATACAAAATATAAATTTGCAAAAAAGTGCAAATCATGAAATCTAATATCAATTCAAGATTCATGATTCAAATTTATTGTAATTTCCATAAAATAAAAACATAAATTATAAACAATATATAAGCAGAACATATTTTTGATAATTTCAAAAACGTAAATTGATGAAGTACATATGAAATTGAGTAAAAATGAAAAAAGCACAATTGTATTTTTTTTTTCAAATATATACATAAGCATATGATACAAGCAAATTAAGGATAGGAATGAAAATGGAGGGTCCCACTAAAAAGCAAAGCTTGTATGATATGGGACCCTCAGAAAATACATAGAACGGCGAATAATGAATTAACAAAGCTTCAAACCGATATAAAACAAAATAATTATCATACAAAATATATGTACGGTGAATTGCAAGCATCCCTTGCAAGTATTTGCTCTATATGATCACATTTGATACTAGTAATGCACTATATATGATATATAATTACATTGAATATATTGCCGTATGGAAAATGTATGTATAAATCGTAATCGTGATGATGCTTATGTTTCTGTGTACAATGAATGTAATGGCAGTGTGATTTCCAAATTCAAATTCAATTCAAATTTAAATTTATTTTCATTTTCAGACAAAAACATAAGATACTTTTCACTTAATTTCTTTTGTGACAGAGAATAATGTAAAAAAAGACAATATAAATTAAACAGAGTATAAAACAAGGTTGAAACCTTGTAGTAATGACACGTTGTAAACAGCGGTAAAAAAAATAAATAAAACGATTTGTGTTTGTCGTGGGTCGAATACCATCTGAGTGTAATGGAAATATGCCCATAATTTTTTTATCACGGCTGTTACTGGTGTTAAAGACTGTATATAAAGAGTTTTATCGCAAAAACAATCTAACTCCATTCTTGTTGAAGGGCCCCTGAAATCCAAATGCATGTTGATTTGTGTTGATTTATGATACTCTCAACATCACTTTTACGGTGAAACGAATATCTAGAAACATTCCATATATTTTTAACGATTTTTTTTTAATTTTTCTTCAGATTACTTGGGAACGCCCACAAAAAAATCCTTCCAAACCAATATTCCTCAGATGACCTCATCTGTCAATCATTGCTAAATTACTGAAATGTTTTAACAAAAGACATTGGAATGCACCTTCCCCTCGACTCAGCATAACTTGCATGTTCCCTCGCTATGTCTTTTGTTGGTTACATTAATATCACAGAAACATACAAGTCCATCCATCCCCCTCTTTTTTTTTAACAATTTTACACGAGCATCATGTTTTATTGTATTAATGTTATGCATCTTCGATTGTCAGACAGTCAAGCTTTGTGCTTACTCTTGGCTGTCGTTCTGTATGGAAATCAAAATGTTGCACATGTGATTATAGTAGTCTGCAGGGTTCTAAGTCAATAACCTCCTGGACAATTACTCCACAGACCTTTCCCCCAGACCGTAACTATAAACCCAACTATAATCCTAATCCTAAACCTAATCCTAATCCTAATCCAAATGCTAACATTTTCCCAATCTTTATTCTAACCTTATCACTAACCGGTATCTAGCTGGGGGGAGGGGGGATTGCCTTCGGGGCTAATTGTCCTGTTACGGTCTAAAGTTGAATCTATATATGACGAGAATTGTTGAAGTTGTCATTTCATTGTTAAAATTAATGCAATAATAGAGAAATATATATGGAGAATAAATCAAAAGCGTATAATAGATGGTAAAAGCTTCTCTACTAAACAGTTAAAGGATACTGGAACTGCGAGTCTTTAAAGACTTATCTTTTGGATGATCTCTGGTGATAATGGATTATTCACTGATGTTGATATTACCAAGGAGGTTTTATACATGGAGTTCCAACTGGCTGTTTAATTATTCAAACAGTTGTCAGATTTTTATTGATGTACATAAGAATTCCACAGGTGCACTTGTGCCTTTGATAATCGATGTTCGACGCCGCCGTCTTGCTGAACAATCTGAAGATTTATTTTGAACGTTATCATAATGTTGGCCATATTTTGCCTATTTATTCATTAAATGAAATGAAATTTCACTTTATGATAAAGCATGTAAAACAAAAGTCAATTCCGTCCAGAAATTTGCACAGAAGTGTAAATCAGAGTTGTATCATGTGATAATGTTTAAAACTGTACCATCCTGGAAAGCTGGTTTTATCACTTTTCGGCTTAATTTCCCAAATTAAAAGTAATATGGAATAATCTTCAAGTATAATTCTTTATTGATAGATATATCAGATTAGTGCCCACATATGCCCAGTCGAGTAATTTTCAGCTTTATTTCAGCATTTTTTGCTCAATTTCTGTTCGCGCATCCTCGTGTCTGTACCACCTACCTTTTATTAAGAAGGGGTATCGAAAAGTAATTACCATCACAAAGACATATCTTCCTTTGAAAGTGGCTGGTGATTATGCAGTGAGACACTAGTCAATTGTCTTCCTATCTGTGAGGCAGCTCCAGTTTAGCACGTACTTAAAATATTTCTTAGTGGCGGCATCAAACATGAGATCGAAGGGAACAAAATTGTTGTTACTCCATGTATAAAACCTCCTTGATATTACCAGATGCATTACTACACATTTAAACTAGTTAAGATAATTATCCAGATATTTCCCTCACAGTAGCATACTACAGTAATGTGCTTCCAATGCAAACAACAGAAATGCACAGGGCCTGCGAAACGAGAGGGGGGGGGGGGTTACATAATACATAGGAATGCAAATAGTTTTACCACTTCCCCCCCCCCCCCCCCCACACACACACACACACTTGCTTTTACCCCGGAAGTGGCATCTTTTCTTTTTTAAGCCCATTAACCCCGCTTAAGCCCCCTGTTGTTGCTTGCCAGCTTCGGAAGTGGCACCAGAAATATAAACTGCCCCCTCTATCGCCGGCCGTGATGTAAGCTAATTTACTGAGGTATATCTAGAGAGAAACATAACTATTAATGAGATTATTATAAGTTTAGTTCAGGTGAATTTGATTTACATATTTACGGCAAGGCATAGCTTTGATAATCAGACACAGAACAAAAAATAAGAGACATAAAATATGGCAGTGACATAATAAGTGACAATCACTGTGTCTTGACAAAGTTGACAAATGGCACGGAGCCTGAAAATGTGTGTGTCAAAAAGTAAACTGTTCGTATTGATCACATGATACATTTCTTGAGTTCTGTTCTTTTTTTTTTTGATATCACATATACATATACACAGTGTATATATATATATATATATATATATATATATATATATATATATATATATATATATATATATATATAGTATACATACATGCACATAAATAAAGATATGTAGTGACAGCAATGGACTTAACCAGAACATGGCGGGGCGGTGCAAGGACAGTTATTGACAACAAAACTAGCACAGAGGCGTGGCTGATGTTGGGTTGCACCCTTTTAATTTAGTTTTCGGGCGAATTGCCCTTCTTCAGAATTGTATTACTGCTGAGTGCAACATCACAACATCATATACAGACTACAGACAACATCACAAGACCGCACTCGGCAATAATACAATTCTGAAGAAGGGCAATTCGCCCGAAAGCTAAATAAAGGGGTGCAACCCAACATTAGTCACGTCTCTGTGCAAGTTTTGCTGCCAATATATATATATATATTTTGAAACGAGGAAGGAAAAACTGACCAGAAACAATTGTAATAATAAATAGCGAAAACTTTGAGCAAAGAAAATGGGTTTTCATCGGGATTCGAACCCGAGACCTCCGGATTACTAGACCGGTGCTCTACCGACTGAGCTATTGAAAGCCCTAGATCGGTGTTCGTCCCAAACCCTTAAATCTCTTTGCTCGTGTGGTCAGAAGCTGTAGTGTGTGTATGTGTGCCACACACACACACATTAACCTGACATAAACCCAAATGATGTAAATCAACTTTGGAATAAATGTGAGGGATCGCCGAAGCGATGCAGCTTTTTGTAATATATTTTGAAACGAGGAAGGAAAAACTGACCAGAAACAATTGTAATAATAAATAGCGAAAACTTTGAGCAAAGAAAATGGGTTTTCATCGGGATTCGAACCCGAGACCTCCGGATTACTGGTCAGTTTTTCCTTCCTCGTTTCAAAATATATTACAAAAAGCTGCATCGCTTCGGCGATCCCTCACATTTATTCCAAAGTTGATTTACATCATTTGGGTTTATGTCAGGTTAATGTGTGTGTGTGTGTGGCACACATACACACACTATAGCTTCTGACCACACGAGCAAAGAGATTTAAGGGTTTGGGACGAACACCGATCTAGGGCTTTCAATAGCTCAGTCGGTAGAGCACCGGTCTAGTAATCCGGAGGTCTCGGGTTCGCATCCCGATGAAAACCCATTTTCTTTGCTCAAAGTTCGCTATATATATATATATATATATATATATATATATATATATATATATATATTAGTATTGATTTGTACAGTCAACAGTATATACTATGTGTGTATGAACATTGTATACATAAATATGTGTGTGTGTGTTTGTGTTCATTTCTAATCTAAGTTTCTGACTTATTGTCTATGGGGAACAAAAATCTAAAAATGTGAGACTTTTAAGTATCATTCCGAAAATGAAACGGAGCGCCGTCACTGTTTGCCGCTTGTTCGCCAAACATTTTCTATGCTTTTGCACTATACAAAACGGTTCCATGACATTATCCTCTTGCGACAAATATTACATCCATAGAATATCTGCACACTCTTAAACCAAACATAAAATTCTACCACAAATATGATCCTAACCCTTGTCCTTATCCTCACATCAAACTAAACCTAAAACCCTATCACAAGCCTAACCTTAACCCTACTGCCCTAAGTCTTTGGAGAAAATAAGACCGGAGAGAGATGTCGTGTCACCCTACAAACCACAGTCCACAGGAATTCAATATTTTAAAAAAGGGTATCATTCATGAAGATCTTGAAAATCTTGAAAGGATCCTTGAAAATGATACCAGATGAAAGGGAACTCTTTCGGCTAACGCTTTCATATGAGATGTAAACAGCCATAATAATGTCTCTGAAATTCAATTCAATTATACATTATAACCATCAGAAGTTGAAATAAAGTAATACGTAATATAAAGTATACATTTTTATCAACTCATATTGTTAAACATTTTGGAAAAGGGTGGGAACAAAAGCCATAAATATAATACAAAATATTCATAGTGATGATTTTAAAAGGGAGAGAATTGCACACGTTAGCGATAGTAACAAAGAATAATATGGAAATGACTGATCTACTGAGAAGCTGAGCTTGTAAAAAGTAGATCACTCGAAAACATCAACAATAATATTACCAAAAATACATACATATAATATATATATATATATATATATATATATATATATATATATATATATGTATAAGATATATATAATATATATATATAAATATATATATATATATATATATATATATATATATATATATATATATATATATATATATATATATATATATATATATATATATATATATATATATATATATATATATATACATATATATATATATATATATATATATATATATATATATATATATATATATATATATATATATATATATATATTATATTGTCGTAACACATATCCAAATAAAAGGAATAAGAAATGAAGGAATAAGATGGGTGAACAGAAATGAAAGATAGCTTTAGACAAGCGCGATTTAGCAAAAGTTCAAGGATATATCAAAATTGCCTTTGCAATAAATTAAAAAAAAATGCTTTGTCTTTCAGTCAATGATGATGGAATAAAGAGTGTTTATAGTGAAATATATATAAGATTGAATATTAATGTGCGTTCTCAACAAGTTAAACCCTTTAGGAAAAAAGACGCTCCTTCTTTTTGTGAAAGAAATACGTTAATACGCTTAGTAGACCCAATTTCACCAATTAATTGCACTCAACGATGCAAGTAAATATTTAATACATGTACATTGTTTTATCACTGTTCAGACATGACTATAATATTACCACGTCTTTGGTCGTTCCTATATAGCTTTTTCCTGCGGCCGTGGTCGCGAATAATTAATTGTGGACAGATTGGTGATGTAAGCTCGTACTCTCATCAAGCAAAACAAGGCTTCGTACATTTACTTTTTTAGGAATACCCTGTAAACAAATTTCATTTCAGTCTGGAATCAAAGAGTTGAGAGGGTGGATGGTATTCTGAACTTTCTCTCTTAAAGGTAAGTCTCTCATTCTAAAACATCTGTACAATGCAAGTAAGTATCAACTATGTATTGAATTCTTGTTTTTGTTTTCCTTTTATTTGCTCGTTTGTTTGTTTGTCGGTTGTGTTTGGATTGTTCTTTATTTTGTTTGTTTGTTCGTTTGTTTGTTTTGCTTTGATATGACTGTACCACGTCTCTGGTCTGCTCTAGTGTATTCATGCCGACGAATCAAACGGTTGAACCTTTCCCAGAGCCTGAATGGTATTCCGAACTTTCTCGTGAGGCCAAGGCTCTCTATTCTCAAACATTTTTGATATCAAATTCTCTGTTTTTTCGCTGTGTACAAGGGTGTTTATTCTTAAATCCATAAATAGAGTTCATATGAATATAAACGCATGGCGGATTTTCCACGTCTTTCTCAATAATTGTGACTGCTACAAATAAAGAACGATCGCAGTTGTTCGCTTGAATTGTTTGTCATCGCAGGAACGTTTTAATCCCCTTTAGTCAAGGAATACTGAGGAGGTCACATCTTCTGTAGGTGCGTTATGTCTTTCTTAATGCGGTTTCCTCGACGACCTAGGTGTGGTTGATATTGAAGGAGTAACAGCCTTTGTCTACTAATTTATCTTGTTATAGCATTTTACAGAAAATGGACTTTATCTACGGCGACGTGCGTGCTGCTCTATCTAGTTTGGCGAGCTCTCTAAGCTGCTCTTAAACAACCGTAATCAGCTTAGTCAGACGTTAGAAAAATATGAGCAAAAAAAGAAATGTATATATATATATCATCGCGTTATACATGCATCAAGCAACAATATCAAAAGGTTTCATTAAGATCTTTTTATGTCTACTTATTCAATATTTGATTTAGTGTGCGCTTGGCTGCAGGGAACGATTTTGGCTGTGAAATCTCGTCAATGCACATTTCTGAACTTGCTTTGTTGTTGTTGTTGTCCTTGATACATTTAAACTTCCTACAACTTCACTCATGCCTCACAAAGTATAACTTGATGAGAGGCTGTTTCTTAAGAATTTGTTATGAAATTTTGCATTATTGTTTTGTTGTTGTTGTTGTTTTAGTTGACTGACAGAATATGGCGTCCTCATTGATCAGTCTGTCAGTTCTGGCGGTTGCAGTTATCCTCAGTAAGTGTTCAAAATATTTAAACGTTCGGAGTGGAAATACGAAATATTTTGGTCGGCATTGATGTCTGCCACAGTATTCATGCAACCCGCGTCAGTATCTTTGCGGTGTATGCAGACAAGTAGGCTTACTTTTACGGTACTGTTTTGAGTTATATAGATATCAAACATAAATGTTTCTCATTGAAAATACTTAAGACTTTACATGCATTACTTTGTATATCTGTGTTTTTCTTAGAAAGCTATTGTATAGTGAATTTTATCACTTCTGTTTTCACCTCAAAATAAAAATCGAATTAAATTGTCAGTCCTACATCCTGAAACACACAGTAGATGAGGAAATTGCAGATAACATTGACATGGACTTGATACACCGTCTGTATATAACAGGTTAATCGTTAGCAGGTAAGGTTTGTACCTTCAAATGCATAATATTATTGTGTGTCCTAGAATTCTGATTTACATTCACATTATTTCATAAACTCGTGTACTTTATCATGATTGTTGCCCTCGCTATATTCTAAAGAATATCCAAACGATAGAAGCTTTAAATTTCTTTAGGGCCCTCAATTTAAAATGATTTAGGTCGTACCCTGACTCTTGGGAGATATACTGACCAAATTGGCAGTGTCGTTATTTCAACATGTCTGTGTGTTTGATTTGATTTTGATTTTCACACACACACACACACACACACACACACACACACACACACACACACACACACACATACACACACACAACAAAAATTACAGTGTATAAAATACAACGCTTTCTCCTATGTATGTTTCATCGTTAAAGTGATGTCAGTCATCATTTGAACTAATGTTACATTCATTTAAAGGCTCATAACGATAACTATATTCGAAACACCTGTACCGGTGTCAACATTTGCAGATGACTTGATGGTAGTCGTGGAACCGACTGCCTGTTGGACAAAGAAGAGTCTGAAAACGGAGTCACGTGTTTGCAGCGGGATCATCACGGCTGCGAGCGGGACGTCAATCCAGTTGTCGCCTGCTCTACTGGACTCATCCTGCGGCCCACTGCAAGGGCAATGGGCGTGCAAGCCGCGGGTCTCTCAATGGAAAAAATCCCGTAATATACCCTCTCTGGCGTCGAAAAGCATTCGCATAATTATAATAGATATGAAGAGTAGATAATGACACACAACGTTAGTGAGAAAACGAAATTTACTCTTTATGTCGTACTACAGAATTGCAAGCAAAGCCAGCTTCTGCCTGTGTGAAATTAACCAAATTTCTATTGCAAGTTTCCACCTGTTATGGCACAAACGAAAGCAACTAGATATAGTCTCCATTCCAAGTACTTGTGATCTTAACTGTCCGTGCTCTTGAATTGATGTGAAACGAGATAAGCATTGTGAAATTCTGATACTTAACCTAAATGACTTGCATTTCTAACTTTCATATCGATTGCCTCATTTACCAGTCTTGGTAGGCGTACGTAGCATAAAATTGAAATGTTTAAATACACATAGAGAGAAAATATCATATTGAATTCAGACGCTTATTTGATATTAAGCATTATCATTATTGATAATTTTGAGAATACATTTGCGCTTAGACTGACAGGAACGAAGAAGATAAATTGATTTTTGTATCAATATACATTTTTAAACTTAACTCGTGTTCAGTTAGCAGTTACAAACATTCTTAATATATACCAATGTATTGAGCTACTCCAATTTCCTCTTTCTTCTCGGTGATGTAAAAAAAAGTTGAAGGAGCGTGATTACCGTCTACTCTACGCATTCTATTCTTTTTCTTTTCATATCGACAGTATCTATATCGAAAAGCAAAGTGGCTCTTAAGAAAGTGCTCAACAAATCGGCAGTCTCTTTGCAGTCTGAAACAACGAATGAACAGGACAAGGAGGAAGGTTAGTAAAATCCTAATGCCTCAGACGTAATATCTGGCACTTGTCTGGGAGAAATCGAGGTTTTCCTTGACCACAGATAATCCCTGAACAAAGAAAATTTCTCTGATGTAGCAACTTCAGAGCTACAGCTCTTTTGCATTCAAAGATTTAACATCTAATGCCACAAATACATCTCTCCACTATACACTATGATCTCTGCCATATACTATCAGTAATCATATAGACTGGTTTTGTAATGCATTCAAATTTTGTTGCAAGCTTTGTTCACAAAAAGTTGCACTTAATAAGCACAAAACTCGCCGGATGCTTGCCCTACTTAGCAACAACTATTCAGCCCATGGAACTTGATGCTAGGGAGCAGTTGAATGAAATGCTTTTTTTTTTTTTTTTTTTTTTTTTTTTTTTGCTGTAGGAAAAGAAGCATCCATATCCATACCATTATAACTGTAATACATTTTTACAGAAACAGTCTATTGATTTGCCCTCTTGAACCTTCATTTCATTTTTGGTGTATTTTAAAAAAGAAATAGCTGCTGTCTTCGTGACAGACCTCAAAGGTGAGAGGATTCTGGGTTTCAAGGCTGGACGACCTCGTCTTTACCGAGTTCCTCTCCCTAGATTCACACTCGAGGGCCATCGCCTTCGACAACACAGAGAAGATGCTATATTGGTCGGACGTGGCCGATGACAGGATGTATCGAGCTGGTGCGATCAACAAATCGATCGAAATCGCGTCGAACGCAAGCGCACACGGTAAACGTAATCAACGTTATTTCTGCCAATGGTTCCTTCTCACTGACCCTTCTTTCACACAAGCAAAGCCTAAACGCGTCTCATTGTACTGAGTAATACCAGAGTTCGTTTCTTTAAATGGTTCGTATAAATTTTTGTTGAGAATGGGATTCAAGTAAAGTTCCTACTTTTTGGCGCGATGATGAGAATCCTCTTATGAAATACACGTTTGTACAAGAGCATTATAACACTTCTAAAAGGAATTGACAGTTTATTGAAGTAGTCCTAATAAAAAGGTGGACCCATCTATTACTAGGACCACTTTGTTTTGCTTTGTTTTTGGATATTTTTGCCATTTCACAACTGACTTTTATCAAATAAACCTTTAATTCCTCTTAAGAGATTTGTATGCTCTGTAATATTTCATATGATTGGTTTCTAAGTATCTCGCAAAAAATGAAACCTTCATCCCCAACTCAAGTAAACTATACCCTTTAAATTCTCCAACTTCTTATGCTTTTCTTGTGTTTTGATGTGCGTATCTGTATACACATAATAATGTGTGTGTGTTTCTTTGTATTTATGCTATTTCTTTCCTGTTTGCTAGCTTGTTATTCTTTTTTTGGTTTGTATATACAAGGTTTATTTGTTTCTATAGGCTTTCTGATTCAGTAAATCAAACATAAAATGGCTCTATTTGAGTGGCATTGCCTATAAAAGTGGATATTTTTCGCGCTCGGCCCGGTAAGAAGAGTTTCGCATGTTTTTAATTCCGCAGGGCGGAGTCAAGGCAGTAGTGCTGGAACATATGGCCTGCAAAAATATTCGCGTGCTTTTGTTTCTGGTTGCGCGAAATGCGCGAAAATTTCAACACCTCGAAAATTTCGACTTTTACAGTAAAAGGCTAATTATCAAAACGACGCTATCGTGACATTTGGTATTCGTACATTATTCCGTAGATATACATGGAATTGCAATCGACGAAACAAACAGGATGTTGTACTGCACCCACATGACTGGAAACAGCATCGCATCCATTCGAATCGGATATCCGACTTCGGAGAGAGCATTCTTGACGGGTCTGTTCTATCCGAGAGCTGTCCAAGTCGACCAGGATGCAGGGTATGTGTGATTGTCATCGCTTGAGCGTAGCAATACTGAGAATTTCTTAGGTTTGGTTCCGCACATTCAAATGCATGTCACTGCGGGTCATCAAGCTGTAAGCTTACATAAGTGCTTTCGTAAAAGCAACTCTTGAAATCTATCAGTCAAGAAATCTGATCTGAATCTAAAATCTATATCTTTCTAATCTGTAACTTTACATTTGATGAATGGGATTCTTCTGCGAAGCGGCCCAATGCCAAACGACGAAATTATGGAAAATATCTATAGCTGAAGGACGTGACGTGGGTGAAGTTTCCAACAAACAAAGTTAAGCAGAGAGCGTGGAAAAATCTGCTTCGCAGGAATGACCACTTCGACCTGAAGTCAAACTCGCGTATTTGTTTGAGACATTTCCAGAAAGGATTGTACAATCAAAGATCTTATACACTACGTACGTAGGATCTCTGGTTCGATTTTCCAGAACCGCAACGTCGAAAGTATACGTCCCAAAAGCGATCGATCAGATATCGTTATCACGAGGTGATATCGCTTGATATCGGCTATATGCGACAGGGAGAATTGCGTTCCCAATGACCTCCGTCATACTGTATTGTCAAAAAAAAAAAAAAAAAAAAACCAACAACAACAACTTTGTCTCTCCGATTTATCGCTTTCATTGCAGCTTTCTCTATTGGACTCAACACTATTCGGTCTACAGGCGAGCTCTGGATAAGTCAGGAAATAACGTTCAACTGTATCACAATCCAACCTATTCCTCAATATCCGGCCTTGCAATTGACACAGTAGGTAAGTGAAAGCTGTTTTCTATATTCCAACAAACGTTTCTATTTGCAAGGGAACCACAGCCATATTATCCGAAAATAGATAATGTATAGATATCTGAGCCATTGACGCAAGACTTGATTCTGTTTCAAGTACAGTTTGTAGGAAGCGACGAAGGTAACCGATCAATTAATTATTTACAGCCGCATTAACCTATCTGATTTGAATGAAATCAATTCATCTAAATTATTGTTTTAATTCCGAGAATGGTTTCATATCCAATCTGGGGCGCTTCATCAGCACGTCTATAGCTGGTAAAGCCAGAGTGTCAAGGAAACAATGCCACAAGTATGATATATCAAGAAGACCAGCAAACTCGAAAACCGGCAATACCGAAGTCTTCAGATACTGGCATGGATGATAGCATTCATTTCGTTCCGGCTTTCCTTAATATTCTTGAATAGTGTTTCACTGCTGTCTTGAATCCTGTTTACTTCACTGTTCGTCGTGGCGTCTAAGCCACGATATCTATAGACTGAAGAAAAACATAAGGCCCTTGACATACAGCCGAAATTTTCTACCAACTTTTTTTTTTCTACCAACTTTTTTGGGGGGGTTTATTTTGCTTCCTTTCTTTCGACCGTTTTTTTTTTTTTTTTGTGGGGGTAGGGTCAAATACTTTGTTTTTGGATATACCATATAGAATCTAGTACATTTTCAAATCTTTTCCTTAGAAACAATGTATCAGAGTATGAATGTGATATGATTTTCACAGACGTTCGATCGACGTTTATGTGTATTCTTTTAACCTGCAGAAAAGAACTTAATCTTTTGTGACGGGCAACACCGGCAGACTTTTTTCATGAGCATGGATGGCGCTGGACCAGCCGTAGAGTTGGCAGGGCCTCAGATTCTGTTCGGCCAGGAAAGATTGCTCTTTCCAGCGGTGTACAAAGGAACAGTCTATTTTGCCAGCAGCGAAACCATTGAAGGCGTGTCGGTTATTGCGGACTACGCCCATCCCAACCGATCTTACACTTTCATTCCGCAAAATTTTACGACTGCCGTTCAGATCGCCGTAGGTTATCTCGATGAATGTTAAGGAAATTATAACGTCTTGAATCAAAGACACATTACCCATCATGCATTACACGCTGCCAGGCAGACATATTCGCTTTAGATATTTCCTCCAGCTCTACCGCCGTGGTTGGCTATTTTAATCATCAAGTACTGGGGATACGCAGTCGTAAGGTTATGGTCGTTGTCACACTGTCCCGACTTTGACACAAGATGGCATTTTCAATTTCTGGCGACGTTCGCCTCGAACTTCGTTGAAACCTATCAAAAAATATACAAGAAGCAAGTTGGTAGGCCTACGTACGTTCTTTTTTCAGCAGCCAACAGAAACTGAATTGAAAACTCTATATTCACATGGCCATCTTGTGCCAACTTCGGGACAACTTCGGGTTAACGTTGCCTAATATCTGTACACTTGATTCCAAAGTCAAGGGCACCCTGGTGTTAGGAGGGACGGGTATGCCTAAGGCCACCGCTCACTATACGACTTTTGGTAGCGCGACTGACCCACTTTGGATCCCAAATAAATCACGATACCATCAGAGGAAACACGCTTGTTTATTTTAGATCCAAAATCGGTCAGTCGTACGACCGAAAGTCTTATAGTGTGCCTTGGCATTTAGAACTAATAAAACCAGTAAAACCAAGTCTCACAAAAATGGTATGTCATGAAGGAATAATGCAACTCTGTTGACACTTAACAAAGATCTTTCCGAATTTTCAATGTTCAAACTTAGATGAATCTAACTATTAAACACTCAAGTGATATCTGAATAGCAATAAGCGAGATGTATAGCCAGAAAATGTTCGGGTTACATTGGGTATCATTTTTTAATGTACTTGCGTTATTTTTTTTTTCCGTTAACTAATCAGAATGGCTAATCAACATAAAAGGAGCAGTGATGTTGAACATCAGATGATGGTTCGGCCTAAGAGTGCTTTTCTAGATATGAAAGTACCAGCTATTCTGACTTTATCACTCTCAAAGATTGAGAGTTTATTGGGCAATTCTTCAACACTGCATACAAAATAACATACCATACTCAATAAGACATTTTGAAAGTATAGGCTTATGTATGGCCTACTTGATACTCAATGCGTGTGGGTATAATATTTTCATATACTTCTTCTTGAACCTCTCTAGCAGGTTCTATGTTCATTTATATCTTTGTTTACTTCAGTCATTTCTTGTATTGTAACACCCACCAATAATGATTTAATGTAATATCATTTAAAGTCAGCTAAGAAAGCTTGAAAAACTGTTGAAAAGAATTTAGATAATGCTTCTTTCATCAAGCACTGTAAATTCCTGTGGTGAGTACCATTTCATCGTTTATGATTTGATTTGATTTGATTTGATTTGATTTGATTTGACAGGACAACTATGTTTGACTTGAGACACAAGTGTGTATAAATTATCTTCCTCTCAATTCTTATTGCACTCTAATACACCATCAGACCAGCATATAAATACAATCATGTCTTTTGATCGTAGAAGAAAAGAAAAAGAAAATATACTTGACACAAATGTACAAGGTCATATTGTGTGAAAATGTCACTAGTAAGTATAAGAAATATGATGGGGCCTACATAAAAGCTTTAAAGCTTGTAAAACTGTAGGTTCCCGAGTTCATAGGCATATAATTTTACACGGAGAACGGATATGTTTGTCTTGACCAACTAAAATTACACAAGTACAAAAAATCGATGAGTAATAAACTAATGAACCACATAGATATCGCACAATCCAGACTGCATACAAATCTCGCAGTGTTTGAATAACAAAAATGCTATATTATTAAAAGATGTATCGGTACCATGAAATAACTTGAATGACTTGGTGCTGCGGACAAGGACAAAAGACTGGGAGCATAAAAGGGTTGCTAAAAACTTGGTAGTGTGTATCCACTAAGTAATAACTGTTTTAATTTGCGTTTGAAGGTGAATAAAGATAAGGAAGAAGTGATATCTAGAGGGAGATCATTCCAATATCTGGGTCCAGTAAATATAATTGTTTTCTTTGCAAAAATAGTGCGAGTACGGGGAAGGTGATAGGCGTCACTCTGGCGAGTGGGATAACAGTGGATAGAACGATTCCTTTTGAACATGTGGATAAAAACAGATGGTAATTCATTAGTTGTTAGTTTATACATGAAAATTCCGAGATTGTAATAAAATAGGTCTGGAATTTTCAGAATTCTGTTTTGATGGAAAAAACAATTTGTATGGGCAAAATATCCGGCGTGGTTTATGATTCTTATTGCACGCTTTTGAATACGGAGAAGGGAATCTAGTAATGAGTGAATTGCATTTCCCCACGTCAAAATTCCATAATTAAAGTGTGGAGATATTAAACAAGAATATATACTCTGCAAAATATGAACAGGAAAGAAATGTTTGAGCTTATTCAAGATTCCAATATTTCTAGACAAAATTTTACTTACAAAATTAATATGAGTTTTCCAGGATAATTCTTGGTCAATCCAAAGCCCTAAAAACTTTGTATTATTAACCTGCTTTAAACATAAATCATTTATTTTGATATCATATGGAACAACATTCAAGGAATTACTGAATACCATATAATGAGTTTTTTCTATGTTCAAAGATAATTTGTTCGCATAAATCCAGGATTGCACAGACCTAAGCTCAGTATTCATCATATTTATTAATGCATTAGGGTCTCGATGTGAAAAAAACAAGCTAGTGTCATCGGCGAAACAGATAAATGACAAAATTTGCGATGATTTTGGAAGATCGTTTATGTATAAGATAAATAAAAGTGGGCCCAAGAGGGAGCCCTGCGGGACTCCACATGAAATAGGCTTTAATTGCGAATCATGGCTATTGATATTAACAAATTGCTTTCTTTCTGTTAAATAACTCTTAAACCATTCTAAGGGGGTCCCGCGGATTCCATAGTGACACAATTTATAAAACAAGATTTCGTGATCTATCGTGTCGAAAGCTTTAGAAAAATCAAGAAAAACTCCAATCATTTGAACTAAATCTGTGATGAATTTGTAAATAAAATAAACAAAAATAGACTGAAAATACAACGTTTGTCCAGAGAACCAAAAAGAATACCGGAGGTTTTTCAGACATTTCATCACTGATGTAGGGTCACTATATAGATTATCAGTAGTGCACTTTAGTAGTATGCACATTCACATCACGTTTTTGCATACTTTAATTTGTGTGTATTAACATTTTGCATGTTTGAGTGAGTGAGTTTGTGCTTGCACAAATGAAAACAAAAACAAAAGTAATACTTCATTTAGTTCATAATATTATATCATCTGGCAAATTAAAATCTGAGTAGCAGTACCGTTCGGAATGTTGTGTAAAAAAATGTTTGTGTGATTGAAATGATATATAAGTTTTGTTCACCCTTACATATGTGAATAGTGAAAATGTGAATGAAATATAGACTTTTTTGTTTTGACAATTTTGAATATAATTGTTCAGATGCGCCTAACTGAAAAATCTTGTGTAGGCCTAGGATGTAGTATGTAGTATAAAGGTATCTATGGGATTCTCAGTGTTTATGATAGGCCACATGAGTAATTGATTACTTACAAGTTCTCGGAAAAAAAATCAACTCTTTTCCTATCTTTTTCTTCTTGACATTCACGAGGAAGTCATTATAATAAAAAAGTGATATTAGAACATATAAAAATGATGTAATCAGATAACTAAAGTTCCAAAAAGCACATAGACTTTCCCTTTCAAGATTTTGTGGTACGTGCGATGTATATTTATGTCGAAGTTCACTTTTAGTAATAAAATGTAATATTATACTTCAGTGAACTAAAATATATATGTATGAATATACGTATCTTTATGCATTCAAATTTGCCTTGTGTAGACACCAACATTGACTAATCATGCTCTTGTCCAATGACAAATACTATACATTGTACTTTACGTTAAGGCCATCATGAAATTAATGACATATAACATTCAAGTATAAAGTCTTTAAATTCCGACAGACACACACAGTATTGATGGAACAACAACAGCAACAACAGGTTATCTTTCTTGTTAAAGTCTTGTATTAATCATAGACTATGCCTTTCTTATGATATTCTTTCACTGATTATCAGTGGTGTTTATGTACACCTTGAGAATGATCGTACATCACAGAATAACCTTAAGGTACTGTTCATTCTAAAACCGTAAAAAAAAGATAGCCCGTTTACTTTAATCTTCAAGAAACGTTCTGATGTGCTATGGCACCAATGACAGCAATCATGAAACATTACTCAAAAGGACCACCGCAAAATATCCAATGTGTTATCATGTTAATGAAAAATTGGGAAGTCTAAATTTGTAAACTTGTCGGTATATGATTTCCACTGCCATGACTTCAGTTGTATCTGCACTACGCTTGCTGTGTTAAATTGTAAACTCGTACAATATTAAATGAGTAAATTCAATCTAACGTATGATGATGAAAGTTTCTGTTATGTATTAATGAAAGAGCAATGCTATCAGTCAGAACATTATTATCTATTAGTTAGTTGAGGTAACGATCAGTATTGTCAAATCACGAGTCTCTCATTTGATTGTGTTCATTAAAGTCATTTTTGGCCAAATCGTTGTTGGCCAATAGTTTTAAGACTATAAGCCTCTTCACCTTTATACGACATCACTGCTGGTTTATTGCAACACATATACAAACACACACAACACAAAACATTTTAAACAGGTAAATTTCGTGGAGATTTGTGCGTAGGTGAATGCGGGCCTTGTGAGAGCATGACGTTGTTCTCATTATATTTAAAGTCTCATACTGTCGCTAATACTATAGTCAATATTTCTTGGAATCATGAAAACTGAAAATTCCTCAACATTTGTATTTCATGTATGATTTTGAAGAAACCTCTGTAAAGTATTTTATTCGTCCGATTTTAATTTGCTAATTTACAACAACTTAAACGTGGTAAGGACTTGCATGGCACAGTCGTTACTTGTACAAGGGTGGAGGGAGATGAGAGAATCACCTCCCTGGAATCACCTCCCTGCCTGTATAGATTGCTTACTTGTTTATTTATCCAAACCAGAGTTGATATCATTATAATAATTGTATTCATGTTTTGCTGAAACTTACGTGATTCAAAGTTCCTTTAACTATCATGTACTCATGTAAGCGTTATGTATATTACTTTGTATTACTTTATATGGAAATGAAATCATTTTGAATTGAATTGAATTGAATTTATCGGCATCTTTTGCAGAAGAGCTGAAAGATCGTTTCCCGGATCAGGGGCTGCGCCATGGCGTACGCCAGTGGGTTGATCATGCTGTTGCTGAAGGATATCCACCTCGCTACCTCGTTTAACTCTATGGCGTCATTCACCTTGTAGTACACAGACGGAGAGATGCTGTACAAAGAAGTACTGACAGCGAGCGGGAGCCAGGTCACAGTGTAGGCCAGCACGATGAACGACAGTGTCCGCATAGCTTTGCGGCTTTCCGTCGCTGACTCGCCCTTAGTCTTTGCGGGCTCGTGACTATGTTTTCCCCTCGTAGAGTCGATTAGTTTCACACCTTTTCGGTTTCCCTCCTCATCGATTTTAGAACAAAGGCTGTTCCGCCGTTCCTGTTTTAGGGCGCTTCCAGTGATTGTACCTCTATGCGTTTTCTCAGACACCTTAACTGATATGGTGGGGATTCCCCGTGAAGGGCCTTCGTTGCAGTTTTGTTCATCCCAGTTGTCATCTTGCCGTGTACTGTACTTTTGGGATTTCATGGCCGATGACGTAGACAATCGTACGCTGAGAGCCGTACGGACGCGAAGGTAGATCCGTATGTAGAGGGTTATGACGATTACAAATGGCACTGCGAATCGGATGCAAAAGACCATAAGAGCAGAACCAAGTGCCCTTGAGTGATTGGGCCTTGGTAGCCCGACAGCCGTGGTCTCACCTGTTGGGTCCAAAAGATTCCAGACCACATTCAAAAAGAGCCAAACGATGAAAGGTAACAGCCAAGTGATACAGTTGATAACCTTTGCTATCCCAATGCTCCTTTTCGTGTAGTGCTTCATGGGATGGAACGTTGCTATGTAACGGTCAATGGTAATAATCACCACGCCCATGACCGAAACACCCATACTCGTATTCTGCATCATTAAGAAGACTACTCCTTCCACGTCCCCAAACACCCATCTATCGTAAAGGATGATGGTCAAGCGAATGGGCATGACCATGGCGCCGACAAGTAAATCAGCAATGGTCATATTAAAGATGTAATAATTGGTGTACGTCCAGAGCCTCTTCTGGACAGCAAATGCCAACAGGATGATTATATTGGTAAAGATGGTGGCGAGGGAAAGGCACATACTGCTCAGGAAGCTGTAGCTGACCTTCGGTTCAGGAACGCTGATGGCAACTGTTCCTTCTGTTCTGTTCATGATTCCCTTGGAGTGAAGCTTGATTGGCACGAACGAAGAACTCGATTAAACTGGTCGTGTTGTTCGCATATGGAGTTGCTAACCTTCGGAAAGAAAAAGAAATGAAGTTAACTTCCATCTTCAGAGAGCATAATGCTTTCGGACCATTCATTGAAATATGGGTGTGTGGTTGTGTGTGTGCCTGTGTGGGGTTGTCCTTGATTTAATCAAAGCATCAAGATTCAAACCTTTTTCTTTTGTAAATAGTATTAGCGTAAATCTGTAGCATACCAGACATTTGCCCGATACATCAAACTAATATTGATTCCGACAAGAATCAGTAAACCTGACTGCCTTGAGCAATCGATCGATAGTGGTAACTGCACAGTATTTGATAGACTAAATTCTGTAGACCTCATGGAGATATCAAATAGATCTCAGCAAGATACAGCATTCCGGTATTTTAAGTTATTTCATGGTAGAGGAACAGACTCTTCAATGGTACGAATAAAATATGAATTACCCTATATTCTTCATACCAGCGGAAAAGATTCTGCATTCGTAAAAATAAAAGATGCATTATTCTCTACTTTTGCAAGCTTTTTTTTTTTTTTTTTTTTTTTTACCAAGATAAGTTCAAATGTTGGCACTGAGAGGTAACACATAAGTACGAGATTGAAGGGACTGGGCTTAATGTATATAATTCATAAATCAGCACAACTTGTAGGGTTATCTTCTACTTCAAAATCACCACTGTAGACATACCATAATGTCAGTGTAATAAGACTATCAAGCATAGGCACAAAGGACAAAATATTGATAATTCCCTTTGATGGGAGCAAACTCCAGATATATTGATATATAATCAAATAGGAAAAGGCTAAGAAAAATTAGGTGGTAACCATGCCTATACAATGGCTAATATGAAACATAGTAATACGATCACCAATAACGGCTCGTTTCCTCCCCTTTACCTGTTTTCGGAGCAATTTTGATTGACGCCAGTAAGATCATCTCCTGTAATAGCACGGCTGTTTCTGATTCCACGGTGATGCCGATGAAAATGGTACCTCTGCAAACTTAACTCCGGCTTTCAGAACACCCCCAACAATATATCTGGTAAATTTGAAAAAGGCCGAGGAAAAATCTGCTACAACGGTTTCTTCGAATGAGCCGGATGACACTCTAAGGCTAAACTTCCTTGCTTCTGTCTTATTTCTTTATATCAGGTACAACAGACAGACATTAAATATGACCGATGACACCTCGTCACCCCCCCCCCCCTCAACCCTCCTCCCCCGCCCCCGGTGAATGATAAAAAGTTGGGAATACAAACAATATTCGATGTTTTAATGGAACTGTCAATCCATCGCGCAGCCCCCATCATTCGTTTCTGTTTATTCTTCGTGACGCGTGTACGCAGGTTTGAACATACACAGCTCTGCATGCTGAAATGACTGAGTTTGCGCACATTAATTTGCATATCACGAATGCCAGAGAATAGTTGTCTGGTGCCCAGTTTACTTATTGATTTCCATGTTATCAATCAAAATCCTCTTCCTTTTTATGGTAGAAATAGGGCTAGAATTTGTCAGCGGGAATTTCACTGCTGTTCATCTGTGAGACAGCGCGTTGCCTGTCACAGGAATTTGTCGAGCGCCTGTAAACATGGATAATCAACTACGATCAATGCTTCTTAACTCTGAAATCGTCTCATAAGTGTAGCTTTTAAAATCAGTTGAATGCATTCTTTGAACCGAAATGATTTCTATCTTATTTGAATCAAAAGGACTTGATCGCTTTATATTTATTTTTATGCCAACGCCAAGCAGTGTCACTGGAGGCAGTAATTTCTCGGGTTGTCCGTCCATTCTTCTTTCCGTTCACAAGCAATTTTGTGAACAGCGTAACTTAATTACCGTTTGAGATTTTACGAATCAAACTTAACATATGTATGTATCAATGGTCAAAGAGTTCTGTGCCTTTAAAATTGAGGCCGCAAAAGCTCGAGGTAAACGCTCCTAGGTTGAATGATGATAATGACAATAATAATAATAATACATGTAATAATAATAATAATAATAATAATAATGATAATGAATATCATTTATAGAGTGCTTATTACTAAAGTTTTTGAGCGCTAAACGTCTTTAATGGAGAAGAATTAGAAAGGAGAAACTAGGTCATGAAGTAAATAGTAGGATGAAACAAAATACAGAATACATAATTATTTCGCACATTAAAGTTTAACATCAAATTCTAAATTTCTTTCAACTTATATATGTCTGCAATGTCTGAAGGCGTTTTCATTAAACCTCACCGGATAAGGATTCTCTAGTGAAAGTTTTGAGGCACTTGGTCAAAGGACAAAGGTCAATTGAAATGCTTAAAGTCATACGTTTTTCTTCATATCTCGGAAGTGGCTCACGGCATCTTCATGACCACTTAGTACATGTACATGTATTGCCTGGCACTGATTCTCTTGGTATGTTTTTTGTTTGTTTATATATTGATTTTATTCACCCTAAAATCACAAAGTACGATATAACTGAAATAGAAAACTGAAGATAAACGGTTGGGTTCTCCTCCATGCTCCGCTCGGCCTTCATGGTCGTGCTGGTCTTCCGAGGGGTCCAGCTTCACATGAAAAATCACATTTGATACTCAGTACCGTGTACAATGAAATCAATAAAAATATAATACAAGTAGATGCACACATTATATGCATGTATACCTACACATAATAATATCATACAAACACAGCACCGATACATCACTACATCAATTAAAACAACACTAAAAAAATGTTATCCCTCCCATCCCGACTGCCAATTCCCTTCCCACCCACACCTTCTATCAATACACCATAATCATTAAGCCTTCAACGCAAAACATAAGCATTTATTGCGTTCTTGGGCATGATGATGAGCATGTTATATCTAAGGGAAAACTATCAAACATTCATGCCCCACAATTATAGACGAACATGCGTTTACAATATTCTGATCTTGGCTTTGACAGCGATAGCCTTCCATAAGAGCCTGAAGAGTATTGATGTGATACAAAACAAACCGGTCCAGTAAAAAAGAGCGATACAACTATTCAGAGCTTTAAAAACCATGAGCAAAGTATGCTTTGTAGGGACTACATTTAAAGACTCCCCATTTCCCCGTCTGATGAATACTAGTTAGCTGATTCGAAATAACTATTCTGTAATTTCTGTAAACAGTCTGTATACTTTTATCATTGGCAGAGTCATAAAGCACGTCTGCATAATCAAACAAATGCTAATTAAGGAATTGTAAATTATCTTGATACTATGTTCATCAAAATTGTAACAAAGACGACTCAGAAACCTTATTAAATATTGGTCAAGAGGTCCAAGGTCAATGGTAAAAGGTCGGGTTAAAATACTAAATTTACATCTTTTACCAATGAAATGATTACATGGATTGTATATATTAAAGATAAATCATTGCATAAATTTGATACATGTTAGAATGTATAATGATTCAGTAGGGAAAGATTTGGGTCATGTGGTCAAAGTTCAAGAAAAAATGCTACAATTTCACAATGTTTGTCCATATTTTTAAAATAGCTCAAGGATCGACATGAAAATTGGTGTGTCACCAGATAACGATTATTTGCCAATAATGTGGAATCAGTCTCACATTGCAAGTTGTTCTATAAACTTATTGAAAGAATAATGTACTATAACGGAGCCATAATGCTCATATGTTATGTTAGAAGCCTCTGGACATCTTTATAGCACACCATCAATAGTGTCTTCCAATAAGTGTATAAACGGTTCAGGAGTCAAGAAAAAAAGGAACCTAATATAAACCATCAGATAATTATTGTAAATGACTTGATAGCTTAAATACAATCTACATGTTATAATACATACACGTATATATGCAATTATTTTTATACATATACATTATACATTATGTACATATATATGTATATATATATATATATGTGTGTATATATATATATATATATATGTATGTATATATGTAACTAGCGATATATATATATATATATATATATATATACATATATATATATATATATATATATATGTATATATGTAACTAGCGATATATATATATATATATATATATATATATATATTATTTATTTATTTATTCATTTATATATGTATACATGTATATACATACATATGTACATACACAACAAATGTGTGATATATTTGTAGTTTTATTCACGCAACTCTTTGAGGTCATCTTATACAGTGTGGTCAGATAAACAGAGAGATGTCATTTCCGAACAGTTTCGGGGTTGCACGAGTTCGTGTCTCCTCTTTCGCCAGATTTCAAAAGATTTTGTAGCCATTGAAAGCTGATAGCGTTAGACGCACAATGACCAACAGCATGGAGCTAAGCCCTTGCAGAAAAAAAAAGGGGGATATTGAGGAGATTGATCGTATCAAATTCATGGCCGAACATGGAGATTTCAAATTATGGATAACAAAGTTCAGCAGATAACGTTTAAGAAAATTCCTGAATCGAAGGTTCGTTAATAGGCGGACTTTCAGTTGAATGCCATTAAAAGAAGTGAAAATGAAGAAAAGCCATACAGCCATTCATTTGAAAACGAACGTTCGTGAAAAAGAAAGATTTTTTTTTTCATTCCTTCCATGAATAGCGCTTGTGACTCATGACATTTTACTTTCAAAGAAATTCACTGAGTAAAAGATACCTGATTCTTCGCTTCTTTTCTTCTTCTCGCGTGCTGTTTTGGAAGAAGAAATTCAGCTCTCTTTTTTTTTTTGCATCGACAATCATTCATATCCTTTCATATCCTTTCATAATCATTACCTTTCATCAATAGTAATTGAGGGCATTTTTCCTACATTGCCTTAAAATACAAACTTGCCTGAGACAGCGAATACCGAAAAGATAAGAAAATGATGAGATGAATCGTATATTATTCCTTCTCGAAATCATAGCTCGGGGTTTGTGGGTACCATTGACGTCTGTTTATTTCATTCGGTTGTTCATTCGTTTTGACGGTATATTGTGGTTTGGGGTTTTCAAAAAATTTTTTTTCCAAGTGTTAAAGCCATGTTTTTTTTTTCATTCTATCATGTTATTTGTTTATTCTTTTACCCACATCAACATATCTAATGAAACAAAGCAATATGGTATAAAGCTCAAAAGACGTTGAGCTTCTTCAGCCTTTTTTTTTAATCTGCAAAGGCTAATACTTCGCAAGGATTATCTACTCTTTCAGATAAGATTGTGCAGTTTTCAATGGGGAAAGATGTTGGAAATTCTGTAAAGTGCGAAGCGCATCAAGACTAGTATTTGTAAACAGGTTAAAATGGTTATGTTAGCAAACTATCTTTTACATGATTTGAGAGTCATTTCAGAAGCACCATACCTGCTTATCAGTTTTGGGGGTGGGCTTGAGACAAAGGAGGTAAGGTTTCGACGTGACGTATATGTCCATATTTGCAAGCCTCCTCAGCAACTGTCCCATCGCATGCAACCGCTTTTTACTTCATATTTTATAATCATGATGTTTCACTGAGGGAAAACATTGACTTTTTCTTTGTTTTCTGTATATAGGTTACCGTAAGACTCGAGCATTCATCACGAACTTTAATGAAGAATTTAGGTTTTTTGAAGAATTTTTTTTCACCGCTCAACAGGCAGGTACTGTTCTTTGAAGACTTTTCAAGTTCGATATGCAACACTTACTGCCATCGTGTTTTAATTCTTGTTATTCTTCTTGAGGTTCATTAATGACTAGAGAGAATACATCATAATATGATAATAATGATACTACTACTACTCATAATGATAATAATAATAATAATAATAATAATAATAATAATAATAACATATTAATATATATGTTGAATATTCATATTCATTTATATATTATTTGTATATTATTCATATTTATTTATGTATTATTTGTATATTATCAATATGATAGTGATAATGATATAATATCATTATACTACAGACAAGATACATTATTTTGTTTCACTTCTTGTTCGATGAAGAAAAATATAAACTGAACTGAACTGAACTAAATATATTCTGATTGTTGTCTCCTTCTTTCTATTTCTTAACCTTGAAACGCATCTCTTACTTGGCTTTCGTAACTAATGGACTGTGTTTTTCCCTCCCTTTTGGGATAACTCTATTCAGTGACTCCATTCAATCGTAAGGCTCGATGATCTCTTCAGAAGCGTTCTATAATGGCTCATTAGTGTACAGTGAGCGAATTCGCTCTCTCAATAGTTGTTCTATGGAATAGAAGAAGGCTTCGTAACCGTGACATTTAGATGGAAGCTGACTATATCAATCAACATCCGGGAGAATAGAGGATGAAAGGTTTCGTAAGAGACCGCCATAAGTTTTCTGCATATCACATGAAGAGAGCATAATCAATGGTAATGATAGATGAAATGGCAGGGATTTCTTAGAGGAACAGACTGATGAACAGACCATTTGCACCAACACCGTTATAATGACGGCGGACATTCAGTAACGTGGCGTAAGGGTAAAAGCCCGGAAAATGTTTACAATGTGGACTTACACATACAGCACACATCTGTCATTGTCATATGCATTTACAACTATATATGTGATCTATATATAATGTATATATTTTTTTATATAATATACCATTTCCTTTATATGTAACAGATACTATATATAGTAAATTTTTACGTAAATATAACTATAGTAACATATGTACAGATAAAAATAAAGCAACAGGGACTTTGTGATTAAACATGTAAAACCCTTTGTGTGTGAGTGTATGTGTGTGTGAGTGTGCGTGTGGGTGTGTGTGAAGGTAGGTATCATTTACTGCACACAAAATTTAATGTTTGTAATGCTTCTTAACGAGATATTGAAGCTTTCTGAGTCATAATTATTTCAAGCAGATTTTACTTTGGCGCACACAAGCAAAAAACAAAACAAAACAAAACAAAACAAAAATGAAACTATTTGGTCTTGCATCCGCCTTTTCTGGGAGAAGATTGTGCAGAAGGAGAAAAGAATAAAGATTTAGAGGATTTTATTATTTCTGAAAAGACATTACCTTGTACGTGTACAACAATCTCACCTGAATGAGGTACTGAAATGATGCAATATATTCCAATAATCATATCAAAACTAGAAAATACAAAGTGCACAAAAACAGGCGAGCGCGCGCGCGCACACACACACAGTCAAGTATATTATCACAGAGCCTTGTTATCTACGTAAGATGGTAACGTGTTGGTCAACGTGTCGCGTTAATGCATGTCAATAAGCTACCGATTAGCGCCATCTCCGTCCATTTGGTAAGCTGTTTTTATTATGTGTGTGTGCGTGCGTGCGTGTGTGTGAGTGTGTTTCGCAGAAGCATGTCACCGTCTTTTCTGGAATCATCCGACGGAATGTTTAAGTTTTCAAGAATGGCCCAGTGTTTCCGATTCATCTGACGTAAGGAAAGCAAAGTCCTTTTGTTAGGCACATTATAACACTCCTTCTCCTACGTCATACATTTTAAATTGATTACTGATTTTGAATTTAGATCGAACGTCATTTTACGCACCACCTTCCCATAGGGCCTACTACAACATTGCCGTTTTTGTCCGATGTAGTAGGGAATCAGTCATTCGGCACGCATAATCACTGTGCTTTTGCTGGACGCACTAAAACTTCCCGGCTGTATGTTTTGTCATCGATACGGTTGAATCGCTGAATTTGCACCCTCGCATCTCATATTTGGGCAACACTGACAAGGATCTTGACTTGTTGGATTTGCGCGCTTTCTCAGTTTACATCCGACAATGTTTATTTTTTTCCTAAATACACACACACACACACACACACACCCACACACACAAAACACAAACACACATGAATCTAACTGTGGTTGACATTTTTATAAGCCTTTTAAACATCGTTTATACGTCTTACCTCAATCCACACAGCTTTAATATTATGACATCATTATGATGAGGGAAAAATATTTTACATGAGAAGCCTTGCGTATCGGAATATAAAAATCGTTACAGTCGAGTATCGTCACGTATCCTTAGGATCTGCTGTGCTTTTTACGTGCAAGAAAAACAAGAGCATGATATATCGAAGTCTTATTCAGGCTGGTGCTTAAACACGCGAGAACGAGATGAAGAGTTCAATGTTTTATTTGAAACACATCATGAAAATCATGTCTTTGCTTAATGATTCAGTAACTGCAACCTCTAGCTCTTTTGTAGCCATTTTGCTATGATTCAATTCAATTCAATTCAATTCAATTTAATTCAATTCATTCTAATTATTTCTTCAACAGATCAAAGGGACGTGAATCTTCATGTAATCCTCATAAAAAAACGAACAAAGACTTTTGATGGCCTGAAATCCCATTTAATCTCATCATCTCATTTAAACCAAGACTGAACGTTTTCGTTTTATCATCAGTTTGATAAAGTTTTTGCTCCTTACATCGTTTTATGTCACTGCACCCACGTAAACAATCATGTTGATGTGAGCTTGGGTAATTTGTGTTATTCAATAATGTTTAAAAGATATGCAATCAGATAAAAAGTGCTTTTCAGCAACCCCTTAAACTAAATAACCACACAGCGACATAGAAAAAAAAAATGAAAAATACAGTTAAGGACAAAAGAAAAAATGTAAAAGTATGTATAGCCCCCTTTGTATGTACAATGAAGTCAGCATTATAATGTGTGTCATTAAATAGAGGTACAGTTCGCGGTCCTGAATAGATTCACATTAATGTCATGGTTACGTAATTTATTGGAAACGTGTCTCTTATCAATACGGACACATACAACTGATGTTAACATGTTTGCTAGAGAATTTATGCAAGTGGTAATCGCTTTTCCAAGGATCAGGGAGGCAATCTTCTCCTCATGTTGTGTACAATGCCTGACAATCGTTTTTCAATAACTATTCACTGTTCTATGTTTTACTTCTCTCGTTGGGCATTATAATGGATACTCTCCTCAAATCCTGCAAAACGGGGTCACCCCTACGAGACCGACACCCACGAGTCATGTATCCCATGAGTTCGACATCGGAAAAAGGTCCATGAGTCATACAGCCACACGAGTTCTTACAGCCCATGAGCTCGACACTAGATAATTTAAGAACAGTCCACGAGTTAGACATTATACAGCTTTATGTGCTGGTCTCGTGGGCCTTTTTTGCTTGGTGTCGAACTCATGGGATTTATGGGCTTATAGTGTCGAACTCGTGACGTGCACCCGCTAAAACGTATACATACAAAGACACGTAACATGCTATGTAACAACATTCTGCTGCACAGAGCAACACGAGTTAAAGGGATAATTCACCATTTGCAGATGAAACAAAATCCCAGCATTAGTGCTTTAAAATACTTCTAAAGTGTGCGGTAGGGATAGAAACAACCACTGTATAAATTTGAATCGCGAAAATTCATGTTATGTATTGTTGAATATACAAAATGTGAACAACAGTTATGATAAATGCTTCCAGACTACACTGTCTACAGTTACGGTTTATTGAGAAAAATACAGATATCTCCTTATATTTTAGGATTTATCGCGAAAATCTTTTATGATAGGATGTTTTGTGGTACAACAGACCTACACATATGCATTAAATGTAATATCTTGATTTTTTTTTTAAATCACTGTTCCCAAAGGTAAACAGGACCTTTGATAGAAATAAACAAAATATTGTGTAGCAGCGCCTATCATGCCTACTGCGATCTTGATGACATTTGTTTTGATGACAAAAACACTGAAGTCATTGCAATTGACATAATTTCTGAAAAGTTACGAAAAATCCGTAATAGGTCTGCAGAATCATACTGAATTGTTAATGTCTTGTCAGTAGAAAGCATGTTACTCAAAATACATAATATGTGAAATTACAGACACGCCCTGCTGGAAAGAACGCAGTGTCCCTAAGTGTGAAACACAATGTGAAACACAGTGTGAATACGTTGTGAACACAGTGTGAAGTCTCTACAGTGTGAACACATCGTGAATCATAAATTCACAGCGTGAAACAGAACATTACTATGTGACTACCCTGTGAAAAATCACACCACAATGGGAAATAATCTTCACACTGTTAAATTCGAGCGTTTTCACATAGTCGACTATATGAACACAGTGTGAACACACTTTGGGACACTGTGTTCTTTCCAGCAGGGACAATGCAAAATATAGCCGGTAATATTTTGTGTGTGTGTGTGTGTGTGTGTGTGTGTGTGTGGTTCTGTTCATCGTGCAGGCACGTGCAAAAAGGTGATGACGTTAAGATCAGGGGCCCGTTGCATGGAATTCTTGATGTTGATTGGCTGTTGAGTATTGTTGCCATGATGGTAGTTACCATTGGATGGCAAAGTTTTATACCATGATAGTCACTTTTATGCAACGGGCCCCAGGACATGTTTAGCTATGAATTTGATATACATTTGTTGTAGTACTCGTAGTTATTACTTGTTTCACCATCATTTAGACATAGTGTTTGCCTATGGACTGGAATTGTACAAAATTTAAAATTTTGTTATGATTCTTTTGAGAGCATCCAAAGTGTGTCTTGATTCCGATATGGTGCCTAATCAATACTGCGATTTTTTTTCTTTTGCCAGAAACAAAAATAAGAAAAGAAAGAAAATACCACTCTTCGTTACAGAACCAAATAATGTTCCCGAACATTGCATTGATCTTTTTTTTTCAGTCTTACTGAAAGTGTTGACTTCATCTTCAATTCCGTTTCACACCTTCTGCACTCGATCAATAGTTGAAATGAAACAAATGAATTTGAACGGCTTACACCAGAAATCCCATCACAAAATCTGAATTAGGCCTTCTTTCGAACTTGCACAATGTAAACAGAAATCAGAAATTTGTCTTCTTTACAGGTCACCAAATCCTTAAGTTTACATCCATATACGGTCTTGTTGCTAAATAAAATCTTCACAACCCATCATGGTGTGAGTGTTGTCACCAAAAAGGGCTACAAGCATGTATCGCTGCTGGAGTGACATCTCTTGCAGAATATCAAAACAATTGTCCGACGAATCAAAGGCTGCGCCATGGCGTAGGCCATTGGGTTGAGCATACTATTGCTGTAGGTAATCCACCGTGCCACTTCTGTGTAATTCATGGCATTATTAATTTTCCTGTATGTAGCTGGTGATATGCTATAAATTGTGAAACTCATAATATTCGGCAACCAGGTCAACGCGAAGGCAACTACAATGAAAGTTAGTGTTCGCATGGCCTTCCGCCCTTCCGCTACAGATTCGCGTTTGACGGACGCTGGTGCCTGGACCTTGCCTTTAGCTTCGGGATAATCCAGGGTAGCGTTATCCTGAGGAGCTTCACACTCAGCTGGTTGATTCTTCAAACCTGCTGCATCAAAATCTCCGAAGGACTGCTTGCAGACCTCCTTTGAAATGGTCGCTATTTCGGTCGGATCAGCCAAAATGGCCGAGCTGCTCTGACAGCTTTCTTGAGACACATTAATTGATATCTCAACTCGCCGCTGTCCATCAGTTGATTCCCCTTCCGAGCACATTTGTTGCTTTTGATGGAGATTGGATAAACCGCTGGCTAGCAATTTTGACTTTCGCCTTCCTTGGACAGTGCGGATCTGAAGGTATACTCGTAAATACAAGATCATAATGATCAACAGCGGGCATACAAACCGAATGGTATTTGTCATCACCGCCAAGCCCAATGTCCTGGTAAAGTTAGGCCTCGGTAGA
Source organism: Diadema setosum (assembly GCF_964275005.1). NCBI lineage: Eukaryota > Metazoa > Echinodermata > Echinoidea > Diadematoida > Diadematidae > Diadema > Diadema setosum. Next base: position 25,265,745 of record NC_092690.1, read on the forward strand.
CCCTGGGCGGTTGTAAGATCGTTAGGGACGAGAAAGAACCACACCAGGTTGAAGAAAAACCAAAAGAGGAACGGGATCAGCCAGGTAAAAACGTTAACAACTGTCGCCAGTAGCTTGCTCTTTCTCGTATAGTGGTGCATCGGATACATCGTTGCTAAGTAACGATCAATGGTGATGACAACTACGCCCATCACAGAAACGCCAAGACAGCCATTCTGCACCATCAAGAAAACGGCTCCAGCCACCCGGCCAAACACCCATTCGCCGTAAAGGATGATGGTTGAGCGGAGGGGCATTATCAGAATGCCTACAAGGAGATCGGATAAGGTCATATTGAGGATGTAATAGTTGGTGTAGGTCCACAACCGCCTCTGCCGAGCGAAAGCAACCAAAATTGCCGCGTTGGTGACGACGGTGGCCACAGATAGGCTCAGAGTGAGGAAAAACCGGTAACTCACGACAGGTCTGGGGAACACGGTAGCTGTTATCTCCGTAATGTTGATCATGATGATTTACGAGTCGACCTCTAACTTTAATGGTGGCGGAAAGGTTTCTGAGTTACAGAGGAAATAAAAGAGAAAAGAACGATGACCAAAAACTCTTGCATGACCTCTTAATCTTAGAAATTGTTCATAGTTAAGCAACCTCAATTCAGTTTCTGAAATTCTCAATCAAACGTGAAAAAGATTGGGTTCCTTGACATATCAATATATAAATATACAAAAATTGCCTAACACAGTGGGAGCATTATTTAACCAAGTTTGTATGATTGGAATGGAATTATCTTAAATTACCATAGCGAAAATAAATAGGTGTTTATAACCATGATAAAGCAAGTTATTTCGAGACAGAGGGCTCCGAGCCTCCTAAAAAGATTGTAAGCAATACAATTTAATTTTTATCCTGGACCTAGGACATTACCGGACCCAAAAACTTGCTACCTCACGATTGATTCCCTCGGTCTTTATTCCCCTGAGACAGGGAAGCCCTTTCGGAGCTGTGATGGAATGGATTAGGCTCTAAACTTTCCAACATTCTCTCACATCGTCAAACAAGATACTTCATCATAATCCCCTCTCTTGAATCAGATGTATAAAAAGTTTGATCCCGAAATGTGTGGGTTTTTTTTTTTTTTTTTGGGGGGGGGGGTTTTGGTTGGTTGGTTGGTTGAATTGAGATTTTTGGAATAAAATCTAAAAAAAAAAGAGAGAGATGAAATAGAAAATAAAGGATGTTTTTAAACATAGATCCAAGGATATTCCTGATAGTGAAGCAAGTGAGGTGTCACTGGAAAGGTAATGCTTTTCTCTATTTGATGATGAACTTACATTACTTTTTTTTTCAATGTCACTTAAACCGTTTTGAGATCAAAATATTCACATTTAGAGTCCATGACGATAGCGGAATGATAATTACAGCTATACGTATACCTTTAGAGAAATGCCATACACCAAACAGATAACCCTCGGTAGATAAGAACACGTCAATTGCACGTTGCTATATACATTTTTTTTTTTAATGTTAAAGTACTTGCCAAATTGTACAAACCTTTCCAAGGTTGATGTTTCCCCTCTGGCGGCGAAAACTATAATGATGCTGAGCAAATAGAGTCAAAAGAAACACTGGCGTTAATCACTCCTAGGTGTGGATTATTTATAATATGGAGCTTCAACGCCGTCATCCACGACTGAATGTGAGGAAAGTAGACAAACACGTGACCATGGTAGTTGTTACGTAGATGGATTACCTTAAATAACTCATCAGATGATTACTGCAGTGTGTTTTTGCTCGTCGTCGCGCATGCGCATTTCGTAGTATCCAACCCTGATGTCTTTCTCTTTTTGTTTTCTTATATAGGGTAAACGATTCAAGACGCTGATGCTTTTGACAAGTTTTATTAGTTAATCTCAGTGTGATGTCGATTCCTTTCTTTTAACTCGTTCTAACCACAGAGCCACATCACGAATACCAACATGCTGAAAGATAATAATTCTGACCTTATATTTATGTCTACAATAAAAGCTACAAACACAGAATATGAAGGGGATGGATATGTGTTTAGACTAAAGGATGTATTTAGGGAGCTGTCAGACATGTCAACTTATCCTTCAAAAAGCTGTTTGCAACCGCAGGACTGATTCCTTGAATGGCCAGTGAGTTTATGAGGTTATAATATATGTTTCTCCTCTTTACAGCAGAATACAATGGTCAAATTCTAGAGTCGAAATAGTTTGTTTGTTTGTTTGATAGGTACTTTATTTTCTGCAAATCAATATACATAAGTTACATAATCATTAACATGTGGGAAATGTACAGAATAAATTTAAAACAGAGTAGTTTGACTTGCATAAACAACAATATAATAGGAAATTAATGATATAATATACAGTATGCATGTCTATGCAGCAGGGA